>NW_015622521.1:631964-887287 GCF_000836115.1 Exophiala spinifera
ACAACAACAACAACAACAACAACAACAACAACAACAACAACAACAACAACAACAACAACAACAACAACAACAACAACAACAACAACAACAACAACGAGAACGTCCAAGGCAGTATTTGTACAGGCGCTGCCGACGTTCAGCGAAGCATGTCCCCGTTGACAGAAAGGGGGAACAGACCCAAGGGGAATCCATGGTTTCGTTTCAAGCAAGTGAAAAACAGACAGGGAAACTATAAAAATCATAAATCATGTATATACAGTACATCGTGACAAAATGGCTTACCAGTACACTACCCTGGTAAGGTCCACAAGTTGACCACCCTCCCCAAGGGCGATAGTAAGCTGGTAAGCTAGTAATCTTGGTTCGGCAAATGTAACGGACGTACAACCAAGTGACCTGACCTAATGCAAGTGTGACACCTTTTTCCCTTTGTTTTCAACAGCTAATTAGCAGGAATCGGAACGGGCCCGACTGGACCCCTACTCGCCCCCACGTTCGCCTGATGCATGCTTCGAGGCCCGTACTTTTCCAAAGGATAGTCGACGGCCGTGTGGAACGTGCCGTAGTTATCCCACATCACCACGTCACCCTCCTCGACCTCAGGCAGCCAGATGTACTCCGGTCGCAGGACGCGGGTTTGGATGTTGTGGAGGAAAGCGCGGATGGCGACCACGTCGTCGACCACCTTGGCTGGTTCCGAGGTGGATGAGCGCAGAAAGAGCTTGCGTGCGGCGAGACCGTGCACTTGGAATGCTTTCTCTCCCGTGATCGGGTTCACCCAGACAAGGGGGTACTGCAACAAAAGAAAAAAAAGTGTTAGTCACCGTGAGCGGGCTAGGTACGTTTTGAGATGGATCATGTGTGTGTTTGTGTGCTGCAGGATGTGGAAAGTGTTTGTTCGGCAAGGACACACGTAGATAAGCTTACCCTCTTGACATCGCGCTCGTCGTATTCTCCCAACTCCTCAATCGTATGTTCCTTGCCCTCCGACTTGAGGCCCAGTCCGGTCGAAGGGGCTTTGCAGTTCTCGATCCACATGTACGGGTGCGGAGCGTACTCGACCCAGCTGTGGTCGGCGAGTCGTTGTTCCTCGGGACTGAGCATGTCGTAGAGCTGCGACGTGCTGAAGAACGCAGTGAGCCCAGGAGGCGACGTCATGCTCAGTCCCGACCCGTCGTCCCAGCGGATGGTCACGTCTGGGCCACTCGGGAGCTTGACGGCGCGCAGGGTCGTGAACCACGCCGGGTCTCGGGCGTAGAGGGGCGCGTCGATGTGCCACCGTTGGAAGCGCGTGATGCCCTCTGCGAACTCGGCTTCGTTGGGCGGATCGGCGTGGAAGTCGTTGGAAAGGCCCTTGACAGTCAGGTTCTTGAGGCCGTAGTGGTCCTCGCCTTGGTATCCTTTGCCGATAAGCCGGACATTCTCGGCGCCAGGAATACCGTAGACGTCTCGCGATTTCGAGAGGACGCCGCCTTTCTGTTGAAATGTCTTCAAGTCGCCGTGGCTATGGACCTGAGAGGCCTCTGGGTCGAAACGTGTCACTAGCTCCCAGTGTTTTTCTGGCCTGAGATCCTTCTGGTTCTTGACGACAATGACTTTGTGGGTCCATATTGTTTCTTTCAGTCCTTTGACGTCGCTATCTGCGTCGTAGTCTTAGCTGGCTTCTCCTTCGCAAGGAGACAAAGTACAACGTACCAGAGATGTTGTTGAGATCCAACCCTTCTACTGTGGCGCCAAAGTTGAATTTCTGGTCTTTGTGTTTGATGTATGGCAGGACCTGAAATGTCGGTTCTGGTGTAAGTGCTGCGGGAGACATGGTTCTTTGTGGTCCGAGTGCTCTGGCTTACTACTACCAGTCTGAGGTGCAAGTTGGGTTTGATGAGGTCCACTGCTTAACAAGTCGCGAAAAGATGACTTATGAAGCCAACTGGAGTTTCCATCGGATGTACGCGACAAGGTATCGATAAGCAGTGATCGTCGCATTAGGCTCAGGTGAGGTCGAATAATTGGTAGTTGGGCGGGTTTTCTGTGCTCGGCCGAGGACGATGTATGGCCTTATCGCACCCATCGAACACACATTCAGATGGTCGGCCGAAGATACATCAAGCACGGTAGCTGACCTAGTATCTGGCATAGAGCGCAGAGAGGATCCAATAAGGAAGGGTCGGTTGATGTATGTCAGCCTGTGAGTGCCCTGACTAGAATTGAAGGTGTTGACTGTTGTTACTAGTCAGGACGAGCATCTTGTCGAATCGCATCGTAATGATTATTGCTTATCGCAACCTTCTCGTCTTCCCCTATAATCGATTATCGCCTTATCGAACCCAGACGCACGACTAGAACGACGGGACAATTGTGAATGTCGCTGGCTTCTTTCGACACTGTCAACGAGTTCTCGTCAATTCAAGGGCCATGATACTGCGCGCAGCGCTTGATCTCAATGTCCGCTGCACCTCGTAGGAAACTGGCTTGCCGTGTGTGCACCCGTCGCAAAGTTAAGTGCGACAAAAAGATTCCATGCGACAACTGTGTCAAGAGAGGTACTCCTGCACAGTGTGAGCGTGCTGAGAATGATGGGATCCTTGCTCGAGGCAGCTCGGTTTCTGCAGGGCAACACGATGGAGGTGCCGCTTCTCTCAATGCCCTTCAGGCTCGCGTTGCCGAGCTCGAGGCTCTCCTACAAATGCAAAGGGGAACCGATTCACACACTGTGCCTCACTCTTCTACTCCCGCAATTGAAGAAGCCATTCAACGAACTATAACGCAAACCAGATCATCTTCACCAAGTCACGATTCAGATATTGAGGATGCAGTCACCGTTCTGGAATTCCTGGCGTGGGGCCGCATGAAGGATCCCGACAAGGCAATGCTGTCTCCGGAAGCTCTCAGAGTTTCTGAGTATGATGATGGGACTGGTACCAGCCCAGCAGGTGACCTTGAAACTGCTTTGGATCCAGACCCGAATCTCCTGTCGTGGTTGCAGATTATCCTACCCTCGCGGCGACAGGTCTACCAGCTCGTGGAGTATCACAACAATTGTTTGCTCTGGTTTCACGGCTCATATGTTGCCGCATCATTTTCCAGAACACTGGACTCATTCTACACTGAACACAGCGGTAGATTCGACTCGAAAGGTCTCAACCTGCAATGGGTTGCACTGCTGTTCTCCATTATGACTGGAACCATCACTTCCGCACCATCAAGTGAGGCTAGGAGTTGGGGATTCGATGAGAATGAAGCCAAAATACTATCACAAAAATGGCACAAAGCGGTCATTACCTCTTTGAATGCTGCGAACTTTACTGCACACCACTCCTTGTACGCCGTCCAAGCGATAGCCTCGCTGACAAACGCTGCCCACATGCTGGGCCACTCGAATACGCAATCGATCATGCTAGCATCAGTGGTCCGCATCGCACAAAGCTTAGGTCTACATCGTCTGGATGAGGATGCCCGAGGGTCAGACAGTGAGTTGGAAGCCGGCCGCCGGGCGTGGCAGGAGCTCTGCACGCAGGACTGGTTCAGCACTGCCTTTTCCGAGTCATATTCCATCAATCCACTACACTCGACTTCACTCCCTCCCAAGAATTGTGATGACAACATGAATGTCCTTCCGGATGAGGAACCGACCATCACCAGCTTTTGCAAGTTCTTGGCCAAAATTGCGGCAATCATGCCAGCTTTACAAGATGCTATGGCTTTGTCCAGCACTCTATACACTAAACACGAGGCGGTTCTCGTCCATGATAAAAAGATGCGTTCGTTGGCCACAGGGAGGCCTTGTTTCCTTGCGCATACTGCACTCGACAAGAGCTGGCCCTGCTATATTCCCTGGGCACGACGCGCGATCGCGATGAGTTCCGCTCACAAGATCATTATGATCCATAGGTACGCTGCGCCAGACATAACGAAGCACTACTACAGAATTGCTGATATTCTCGCCAGAAAATTTCTGGGCCTAAGCTTCTCCAATCCTGTCTTTGCTTTTACTCGCCGGACATGCTTAGCGGCCTCCAAAACCATTCTGAAAGAATACCAAGCAAGCAGCAACGACGAAACGAGTCCGATGCTGTGGACACATCAAGCGTTTTCGGTAGCTGCCTGCATCATTATATGCTTTGACATCCTACATTCGCGCTCGTCTAGTCACGATGAAGAATACCTAGTAGACCAAACCGTTGAACATCTTCAATCGTGCCGACAAAAGAGCATGATAGCTGCCCGGGGCGTCAAGGTGCTGAAAGCCCTCCAGAAACAAATTGAGAACCGCGGTGAAGTCCGGAGGCGACTTGTCGATAGTCCAAGAGATGAGCCTCCAAGAAAACGACGCCGAGGATTTGATGCTGCAGAGTTTGCCCGATCATTCGTGGACCTCGAAAGTGACTCGCCCGCTGAACATGACACGCAACAACGTCGCGAGAATTCTGCAGCGGCAACGTATGAGAGGCCTCAACGCACGGAAGAGAGCCCCCAGATGGACGACGAGGACGAGCAGGTCACCTTGCCATCAGACTTGAATTGGTTGTGGAATATGCCATCGCATGACCACGATGGCATGCAGACATTTAACAGCTTGCTGTCTTTTGCTAATCAAGGCCTTGGGCTATGAAGCTAGTGATTTTACTCTTAAGGGTGGCGATCGGGCAGAATAGGCGGCCCGCAATACTTGGACGGATATATAAAACACGACACAAAAAGCCTCACCCCGTGGGATGATCAGACGCCGCAATGTTGCACTGATGCATAATCCTTGGGCCGTATGATTCGGGGAATTCGGTCTCGGAGGTGTATCAGTAGATTTGTCTCACGAGCAGGGGCAGTCAGTTTCACTTACGATGCTGTGCCATAACGCACGGTTGTACCAAAGAACAACATCTTGCTCGTCGTGGCGATGTGCGTATATGTTTTCTGGCGAGATGGCCGGCCTCATGATCCTTCAACACACGCGTCAGCGACTCGATCTGTCACAAAATATCGTAAGAGAGACACACTTGTGCATAAACTCCCGGACTTGGTTGAGATCATCAATGATCTCCTCTTCTCCGTCAGGGGTGCTCTTGAGGAAGAGCTTGACGGCTCCTTGTCCGTGGACCTGCAACGACTTTTCGCCGGTCTTGGGGTTCGTCCAAACCATAGGGTAGACGCAAATCTTGCTCTCGTCCACTGGAGGAAGTTTGTCTCGTGGCAGTTCCAGGCCCTCGGTCTCTAATATGTGTCCAAGACGCGCACTGTGGGCTGTTGACATCCACTTGAAGGCGTGCGGGGCGTACTCTATCCTGCTGTGAAGGGCAATCTGCCTTGTTGCCTCATCGAGAAGCTCAAGTGCTCTGGACCCAGCGACGTAAGCAGTCGCTCCGGGTGGAATCTTCATCTCGGTTCCTGTACCGTCTTCCCAGCGAACAGTCACATCTGGGCCTTTTGGGGTACGCACAGCTAACAAGCATCCGACCCGTGGTGGCGGGATGTTGTACAAAGAGCCGTCCCAGTGCCACTGATAGAATCGGCTGGCTCCCTTGTCACGTTCTTCTTGGGGTATGTGAGGCGGAAGATGGAATTCGCGATGGTCTATACCCTTGATCTTGAAGCCGGGAGGGAACTGGTAGTGACCTTCCGGGACCTCGCCTCTTCCTAAGATGTGGACTTGAGGCTGGACTGGGACGGCAGGTCGACTGGGAATCCCGTAGATATTGACGTTGTTGTGAGACGTAAGGAACGGGTCGGCTCCGTGGGCAAATCCTCCCGTCGTCTCTTCAGGGTCAAAGTTCGCCGTCAGCAGATATTGATTTTGGGGTGTGAGCATTTCAGGCTGCTCCTTGAAAATCAAGACTTTGTGTTTGTGTAGTGCATCGGAGATCAGTTCGAAATCGGCGTCGGTGAGGTTATTCAAGTCAATTCCGTAGACCTCGGCGCCAAAGTCTACCTTGCTCTGTTCCGGATGCTTCAGAGGGACAATTCGCCCATCGGTCTTCTCGGCATGCGGGAGCGATATGTCGGCTGTTCTGGTCGCAATTAGTCGCGCTTTGACGCCTTCTGGGGCAATGACTTCTGTGAGGGCTTCGACGACCATTGTTGCGGACAGTGATATCACAAACGATATGAGAACGCTATTGAAAGGGCTCAAGAGCTGCTAGGAAGTCGACATCGAAGACATCTTTTCAATGGTGAGACTTTGGTCTAGAGTCTCCGGCGCCAGCTAGCCATCTTAGCTGGTCTACACTTCCCCAGTTCTCCGAAGCGGACATCGGCCGAAGGAGATCATTGTATGTCGTACAGTGAAGAAGATAGAGCTGCGAAGCCGCGAGGTATTGGGTTAATCGGCTCAAATGTGATGAATTGAATGCCCTCGGCCGAGCCCGATTTCGGTTCCCGGCCGAGGACCCGCAAGTCATGGTGATGACTGAGGCAGGCATGCCATTGTCGTGGGGACTGCCGAAGAATAGATGAGGCTTGAAATCTCTCCTCGTTTTTTCATGTAGACTGGGCTTCTAGACCGCGGAACGGTCAAGAATAAACAAGATGACGAGTGTGTCACGATATTGCCTCACACGAAGCGGCACCAATATTCATTATAGCTGTGCAGGTAGTCAGCAAGGCCGTCTCGCATTATTGCTGCATGGACTAGGCGGCTCGACAGCGACATTTCAACGTCTCCTTCCATCAATCCCGTCGGATTACCAGATCGTCAGCGTTGATATAGAAGGGTTTGGAAAGTCGGCTCTCAATCCAGAAACACCTCTGTCCTTTGCACGATATGTCGCCGACTTACACGATCTCATCACACATTTGCAAGAACATTCTCCGACCCTTGCGATCGAGGATGCCGCTGGTAACAGCAGCAGCAGCAGCAGCAGCAACAGCAGAGCCAGCGACAATGGAAATGTCCTGCTCATCGGACACTCGCTCGGCGGCATTATCAGCCTTCATTACGCCGCCAGTTATCCGGGCAAAGTGGCAGGACTTTTGCTGCTGGGTGTAGGCCGTTCGATCAAAGGGATACCACCTGCTCAGCAGCGGATGCGCGATCTGGCAAAGGCAGCACGAGAAAAGGGCATGAAAGTCGTAGGCGAGATTGCCATCGCGACGAATTTGCCCGCGGATCGAGAGAACGAAGTCGCACACCTACAAGAAGTGCGGGACGCAGTGGCCTCATGCTCGGCTGAAGCCTATGCGGCGACGGCTGAAGTGCTCGCAAGTGATGATCACTTAGATCCGGAGTATGGTCTGATCAAGTGTCCGGCCGTCTTCGTCGCGGGTGACAAGGACGTGATTAGCCCGCCTCAACGGTCGAAAGACATTAGCAGTCTCCTTGGAGGACCGGCAGAGGTGGTAGTTGTCAGGAGTGGTCATCAGATGATCTTACAGGACCTCAAAGGCGTACAGATTGCTTTGACGAGATTGCTCGCCATGCTCTAGAGAGTTTGTCTGAAGCGCTTCGTTACCCCGTAGAAAGGGGACGAATGTGGAAAAGTGCATATAAACGTGTATGCTTCTCCGTATTGATACAGGAAGACCTCATGTAGTTCACCGTACGTACTCGGACGCGTTTCTCGACGCGAACATCCTCGACTTCTCCTTTCTTCGACAACTACTATATGTCTAGGTCTTGACTTCACGTTTCTCCAGTCTACATATTTATCGATCACCTCATCACAGGGCTCTTCTTACCGTGATGTCGACCAGAGATGGGGCCAGGACGAGTAGTGCCGATCTCGGATGTCTACTTGAGTGTGTCTGGACTTCGACATTGGTGTGAACGTGCGCTCGACCTTTCGAGAGGCCTAGACCTCGCTTACGCAAACAATGATATTCTTTGTCCTTCTTGATCGATTCCACCATATGGACGAGGCTCCGTGCAAAGTTCCCCCCTTCCCTTCCTTTGTGTTGTTTGCATTCCACGGCATCTGATCCCGCCGTCACGCCCAACTCAAGAGGTAAGTGGGTTTCGCTATACAATGGCAATCCGGTTTCCCGACTCATCGCGGCCACTTTCTCTTCCCAACGCAGCCGACTGTCTTCTTGACAAAGGCGAGCGAGGACAAAAATCATGCTCTTCCCACTTTCTCCGTTTCTCTCTCCCAAGGTCGCACCTCTGCGTCAAGCTCCCATCAGGTCGCAACGATGACGAGCTTCCCAAGTGCATTGCTGGCAATCTTCCTCAGTTTGACCTTTGACCACGTCGAGGCATTCTGGCGTATGCGATGTGGTACCGTCCAAGTTGGACGAGTTGATCCCATTGTTTCGCCTGGCGGTGTTGCAGGTCACTGCCACACCATCGCCGGGCCTAACAGTGAGTGCTGCGAAACTGTGAAAAAGGTAGATCGTACTGACTCCGTCCAGATATCAATACTACTTCAACATTCGACGACCTCCAAGCCGCCTTCTGCACCTCTTGCGAAGTCCAAGCAGACAAGAGCGCATACTGGACTCCTAATTTGTACTACCGTTACCCTAATGGATCCTTTGCGGAAGTCCCCCATGATGGCACAGTCGCGTATTACTTGGATCGTGGGGTGGATGTCCCCAACATGAAACCTTTCCCGCCTGGTTTCCGAATGCTTTCGGGGGATGCCGCCGCCAGAGTCTACGATCCTAACACTCTTACTTGGGGCAATAAGACTTTCGGTCCGACTCCAATCTCAAAGAGAGCCAGCTTCGCGTGTCTTGACAGCAGTGGTCCTATACCCGAAACTCCAGGCCTCAATATCACATCTTGCGACAATGGTCTCCGAGCGCAGATTCATTTCCAAAGTTGCTGGGACGGTGTCAATTTATACAAATCAGACCAAAGTCATGTTGCTTATTTGTCCGGTATGGACAATGGTGTTTGCCCTCCCGGCTACCCTGTTCTTCTACCTCATATCTTCCTTGAGATCATCTACTTCCCCAACTCTGTCGCAAAGAAGGGCGATGGAGGCATATTTGTCTTCTCCCAAGGCGATACCACTGGCTATGGCTTCCACGGCGACTTCCTGAATGGATGGGACCCCCAGGTTCAGATCGACTCAATCAAGCAATGCATGGGACCTGGGGCTACCAATAACGGCGCCATTGGCGCCTGTCCGCCTCTCGCTGCTTCCGAGGACCCCTTTTTCAACCAGAATTGCCCTGAGCAACCGGCCGTCGTGAACGAGGCTGTCCATGGCTTGATCCCCCTTCTACCAGGCTGTAACCCTCCAACTGGTGGACCTCTCCGCGCCGCTCAGAACATCTGCCCTGTCCAGCCGTCCGTCGATGTCATCGACAATCAAGACTACAAGAACCGATCGGTCGCAACAGTTGGCCAAAAGATCGGCAATTGGCAGTACATGGGGTGCGCGTTTGACAAGTCCACACCTCGTCCCCTGGCCGGCAAATCTTACTATGATACAACCGGCATGACCATAGAAACGTGCACTGCATTCTGCAAGCAAAACGGCTATGCCATGGCTGGAATGGAGGCATCGTCGCAGTGTTACTGTGGTAGTGCCTTGAGCCAGCTCATTCAGGACCCCTTGACTTGCGCCGCGCAGAACTACTACGTGTGCTCGGGCAACTTGTTTGAGTACTGCGGCGGGCAACAGCTGATGCAAATCTGGAACGACACCACTTACACTGGACCTACACTCAAGGGTCTTCCTATCGCAGGCCAATCGAAGTTGCCATTACTCGACGGCAGCACCGCGACGTATCAAGGTTGCTATACAGAAGGCGTGGGTGCAAAGGCACTCCCCGGATCGAAGTACTCGAATAGTACGGGGATGTCGCTGGAAAATTGTGCCGCGTTTTGCCAAAAGGGCAACTACGCGCTGTTTGGGACCGAATATGCGCAAGGTATGTGATTGTCCTGCTTCAACCCTCCTTGTCCTCGCCGGCGTGCTCGTCGACGTCGCTCTGATAGCTAACCCTTGCTCCTTCCAGAGTGCTACTGCGGCAACAGCATCACAACCTCTCAAGTGCTCCAGAGCAACTGTTCGGCCATTTGTACCGGCGACAACACGGAGTTCTGCGGCGGCAACTCTAGACTTTCCGTCTGGGCTCTGTCAAGCTACGTGCCTCCGACGACGTCAAGCGGCGGCCCATCTTCGCCCACGGCGTCAGCGTCTCCGTCCCCTGCAGCGACGGGCATCACGTACCTGAACTGCGTGAGCGAGACATCCCCCAACCGCGCCCTCAACGGAAGCTACACGTCCAGCGGCAGCATGACGGTCGACCAGTGCGCGTTCACCGCGCAGGGTCTGAACCTGGCGTACTTTGGTCTCGAGTACGCAAGCCAGTGTATCGCCGGCAACGTGCTCAACAGCGGCTCTGGCGTTCTCAACCCGAGCAAGTGCAACATGAATTGCGCAGGAAACAACACCCAGACGTGCGGCGGATCGAACGCCATCTCCTTGTACAACAACACACTGTACGTCAAGGCGACGAACCCTGACCCCGTCACCGTCCCCAACCAGCCCGGCACCCAGTACGGGTACGTGGGGTGCTACAGCGAGCCGGCCGGCGCCAGAGCCCTGGGCCCCAATGCGCAGTTCGGCAGTACGCAAACCACGCTGAGTACGCTGACCGTCGAGGCGTGTGCGGCCTACTGTTTCGGCAAGGGCTATTCGTGGATGGGCGTCGAGAACGGCAACCAGTGCTTCTGTAACGGCGCGGGTATCATCAATGGCGCGGCGCAGTCTGCTGGCGGTGACGCGGACTGTGGCACGGGATGTCAGGGCAACCCGAAGGAGAATTGTGGCGGGAATGCAAAGATCAACATCTACCAGTTGAAGAGCGGTAGCAAGAGGAGAGCCAGAAGGACGTGGTAAGGCGGTGAAAAAAATACCCCAAGTTGCATCAGGATGATCGATTGGTTCTTTTTTTGTGAGTACTTTGTAGTCTTTATTTACAGTGCATATCTGGGCTTCTCATACTCCCAATTCCCGATGAAGAAAGACTACTCACGTCGAGATTCATGAAGCCAATGTTACTTGAACGGTGCTGCGATAAGAAAGGGCTCTAACCCAGCTTTGCTAGCTAGTATTTATCGATCAGCATTAAGTGATGGTTTGAGCATTGTGGTTTTTGAAAGTCTTCATTGCCGTCATGAGCGGTGTTCCATCGCAACATGAACTCCTTTCCTAAAGTCGAGACTCGATTCGATACAGGGAATTCATCGAACCATGGGAAGATAACCGCGGTCCCTTGCACAGGGCCGAAGGATTCTAAATTTCTCTTGAAGAACCTGGAAATGCAGGGATCGTCGTACTAGAAGGGTGTCCACCGCACTGCCCATCTGAGTTGGCCATACAGCACTCTTCTGCCTTCCTCCCACACCCGTTTGCAAACCCGGAGGACCTGGGCAGATAGACCAGTACCATCGACGAAGAGAAGTTCATCGTCAAAGTCAGACCAGGACGGAGCCTTGTCGGGGGCCGGCCAAGAGACGGTATCTCTAATAAACCTTTTGAGTCTGATGTCCTCTACCAAAGGATCGGTCGAGCAGAAGAATACGAGGATTTCGCGATGATCCACAAACAGTTCGTGGTATATCTTGTCGAGGATCTCTGGTGGATAGTTCAAATAGCCCATAGTGCCCACCGGGCGACGTTGTTCGCGGTGTTGGAAGGCAACCATTGCCATACCTGCAGCCGTGAACACCGCCGTGGGGCCTGACTTGGTCGTCCTGGTCGAAAAATAAGGAGCAGGATGCAAAGTAGATATGCGCGACGGTCTCTGTGTAGAAGCTGAGGTCCTTGTGGTGGTGCGTCTATGTTGAATGCCGTTATTACTACCATGGAGAGTCGTATGCAGTAAAGTACTAGACGGTGTTGATAGCAATATCGTGAACCTGATCGTCTCCGTAAAGGATGCCGAGACACTGAGAGGCACTTTAACGTGCGGCCGGTGTATATGCGCCTTTAGCTGCCACAGCAGTCGCGACTGCTTCATCGTTTCTTCGCTTTAGAAGCCATTTTCGCCTTCCTTGCTCTTTCAGAAGCAAAGACCATCAAGTTCCTTGGTTTTCTCTTGGACACCTTGTGGACTTTTGCGTTTGACCGGCTCTTCTTCGACCGAGGATTGGTGGACTTTGACTTCGTGCCATCGGCATCGACCTCCATATCTGAGATTTGTGTTAGATGTCGACGGGTGCTGTTCGGGAAAACTCTTACCTTCTGCACCGTCGTTTGTGGGCTCTTCCGCCTCTGCTTGTTCAGTTGTATCGTCAACATCCATAGCCTTCTCCTCATTCGCCTTTGGCTTCGCTGCTAGTTCCTGGAGTTTGGTGGATAATCTTTCTAGCCGGGCATCGTGGGCAGGACCGAAGACTTTGGCACGCAGATTTCGGTGGTTGCGTTTTGTGACAGACGCTCTGGCTGATTTGGCCATGACGAGGGCGACTTGGGAGTTTGAGGATATCCGTGGGGGTCACTGGGGGAATATCTGAATAGCGTCAGCTTGAGAAAATATATCTGGCCTTTGGACCGAAAGTGAAATGAAGTGAGAGATGGTCGAAGACGAAAAAACTGCGGCTGGCCCACCAATCAGTGCCACTTCCGCTGTCGAATGCTGGACTATCACATCACTTTCTACTCCAGATTGACTCTTCGTACTACGACGACCGCATCTCAGCTTCTTCCCAGTTCCCGTCGTGCCTCGTCGAGACCGTTCGGGCCACAGCTGTGCCCATTCACTGTCCTCTATCACCATGTCTGGGTACCTGCGATAGTATTCTCCGGTTCTCCATCTCACAACACCTCCCACCTCGTCAAAGCCGCCTTCCACCATGGCTGGGTATCTGCAGGCGCAGGACCAGGCGCAAGCCATGGTGGCCCAAGTCAAGACTTTGACTGTCGAAAAACTAAAGAACCTGCTTCGGTCCGAATCGCTGCCTGTGTCGGGTGTTAAAAGTGAACTGCAAATCAGGACCATCGCACGTACGCCGCACTTCCTTTGCGTCGTTACCGCTTCACTGCGTCTGTCCGCAGGCTAACCTCGACTTCGCAACAGACATCGAAAAGCTGCGCAATGCTGGCGACATCGCAGGCCTGAATAGGCTTCGAGGGAACATCAGAGGCATTCCTCCGCCTTACAACAACCATTCATACCCTCCGCCTTATTCTGCACACACTCCCGCATCTTCCGCCTCCCCCCAGTTTTCGTCTCCGAATACCCATACGCCATACAACATGTCTTCGACGTCTTCATCCCATCCACCAAGTAAGAATGTGACTCTGTGAGCGAGAAGAGATTCTGATACAAGACAGGCCGCATCAGCTTCAAGAATTCGCCATTCTACACCATTGTCCGACCATTGACCCAGACCTTGGAGTGTAAAGGTGATAACTGTCACCAGACTATCACAACTCTCTCACTGACTGATCGGCTGTAGCACGAGAATCAACCCGAGATACCGCCCGTCTTACAATCACGCTCGGCCAGCAGGTCGCTTCCCAACTAGAGTCGGATTCGTCATACAGAGTCATGGTTTTCTGTGCTGGGGAAGGCTTTACACCATTCACCAGAGAATCAGAAATCGCATTTCCACACAATGTTGAACTGAAATGCAACTCTGATGAAGTGAAGGTGAATCTTCGAGGGCTGAAGAACCGACCTGGATCGACCAAACCAGCAGACGTCACAGATTTCATCAGGAAGAAGCCACCGAATTATCCAAACTCGGTGGAGATGATTTATGCATTGACTACTAAGGTGCGCCAGAAGATGAACTCTCCTTCCTTTCTACCCTTCTGTGTTCGATATCTAAATCAAGAATTATCATGCTAAACAGGCCAAACCTCCTACACAGAAGTTCTACTTGGTTGTCAATTTGGTCCACAAGAAATCAATTGACTCCATGGTGTCCGAGATCCGCCGAGGCAAAACAATCAGCAAAGATCAAGTCCTGCGGGAAAGTAAGTAGGGCACTCTTCAGATATTGACCTCCTCTGACTCTGCTAGTGCGGTCGAAAGCGGACGATCCGGATATTGTGGCAACGTCAAGCGTGTTGTCTCTGAAAGACCCGGTCGCATACACACGCATTGTTACTCCATGTCGGGCCATGTCATGTAATCATAACCAGTGCTTCGATGCGGCGTGCTTTCTCCAGCTCCAGGAACAGGCGCCAACGTGGACATGCCCAATATGCAGCAAATCTGCAGCATGGGAGAATCTGGTGTTGGATCAATATGTTAATGACATTCTGAATTCAACACCGCTTGACACCGAAGCGGTCACCGTTCAGCCGGATGGAAGATGGTCTATTCATACCGAAGGCGACAATACGAACCAACGCAAATCAAACCCCACACCAAGCGATGACGACGATGATGACGACGAAGATCTGGTCGAGCTCGGAGACAAACGCGACGCTCGGCCAAAAGTCGAAACACTAACACCTTACAGCGTTAGAACTCCACCACTTTCTTCCAGAGAGGATTCTAGCGCACCGTCGGCATCAAGATCCAACAAACGCCCGCGCGAGGATGTGATTGACTTGACGCTAAGTGACGACGAGGCGCCAGCGCCAAAAGCACGGAGATTAATAGATCCAGTTGCATCCACTGTACGGCCTCCTGATCGATACCACTTTCAATTACCTCCTAACCCTCCATCTTACACGACCAACAGGTTTAACTCAAATTCTTTATCTTGACACGACGGTTCTAGTATTCGGCATTCGGCATTCAGCATTCAGCGCGGCGTTGGGACGGAGGATCGATCACATGTTAACAAGTTTTTGCATTGGAGGAAAATAGCTACTTAGGTATGATGACAGCACAAGAAGAGTCCAGTCTTTGGACGGGGCCTCAGGAGTTGGGGCGGAGTTGTCGTCGCCAGCAAATTGCGAGATGAGCAGGTTCGGTGTGAGGGCGGAAGAGAAATCAGTTGTTGAAACGGGTATTTCGTACGCGCGGGCGTGCGAGCACAGGGACACGGGTTGAACACTTCATGGCTTGTGCAATTACCGACCAAGTTCTTGTATCTCTTCGAGAACCACGTGTACAGTAACGACGATCAGCATTCCCGACGACATTCAGAAGACCTACGGGATTCTTCTGAGGGTAAGGGAAGACGGTGCTTTACATGGTGGTTTTGCTTTCACGTTATGACGAATTGAGCGGAAAGAACAGTAATGAAATAAAACAGCAAGTTTCTCTCAAGCATTATCCTAGGAGCCGGACGGTGATAAGATAGAGAGTGTCCAGCCGCCTGTGGAATCGATATGCCTCTTGAAAGAAAGTGCATCTTCCCTTTGAACGTGCCGCTAAAGATGCAACGGGGGCCACTTCTTGCCTTGGTGCATTATGAAGAATCTAGACGGTGCACACGAATTGTAAACTCAGCCGGGGAATTTGCCCAATATGCCCCTGAGTTCAGAAGCCTCATTCTTCGTGACGAGGTGTCGGTATTGTCCAGTCTAGATCTAGCCCGTTGAGACCCAACCACGTCACCGTCTGACAAGCACGGCACAAACACACCATCGCATCGCCATGTGTTTATCTTCACCCGGTCGTTTGGAAGCCCAGGGTCTCCGCACGCCGTTCACGTCGATCTCAAACATGTCGACAGCCTTGAGCCTCCCTCTAACAGCGCGAGTCTCTGTGTCGTCATCGTCGTCATCGTCGTCGGCGGCGGCGGCTTTTTCCTCGTTCTGCGCAGCGAGTGTGAATTCCCCCGTCGCGACTTCGAAGAATTGCCTGAGTATCTCTCTCCCCGTGTGGAAACCAGCGACGACGAGCGCGCAGGAGGGGTCACCTTCAGCATCGTCTCCGGAGAGATAGGACAGGATGGTCTTGCAGATGTTCACGTGCTGGTCGGGCATCCAGAGACATTCTGCTATGATGATCCGCTGGAACGAGCCAGGTTGGTCTGGGGTGGGTTTGCCGTATGTGTTGGGGAGGTAGAATGTCGTGGTTCCCCATGTGTAGCCGTATATTGATATTTCGGTGTCTGTTTTTCTTTTTGTCGACGACGATGATGACGAGGCTTCTTCCGCTTGGGATTGCTGCTGCTCTTGACGCCGTGTGTATGTATACCGTGCAGCTGTGTGGGAGGCGACATCGTCGAGGGTCGTCTTGTCGGTGATGGGGGTGGCAGTGTCCGTCCCGGGTTCTTCGCTGGATGTACTAATGACGTGGAGATTGTGGCCGATGCTCTGCTCGATGGCGCCCATTGTTAACGCGGTGCTCGTGGGGTGGTCTGTTATAGCCACGCTCTTTGCTCCGGACAGCGCTGCTATTATGCTCGGTAACGCCGCTCCTGCCGTGCCGTACCTTGATCAGCTCACTCGTTGCTCCGTGGACTTTTGGTGTCGACATACACGCTGTCTTTGTCGATTACGTACCGGCGCCCAACTCGAGTACCGACTTCCCCCGTACGCTCCAGTACCGATTGTTCCAAGTGGCATGGTTCTCTTCATGGGTATCTTGGCCCGTCCCACTTTGACTCGGGGGCAGGGGGCCGTTGCTGCCCTCCTCGATGGCGTCGGCGGCTACCACGCCCCCGTTCCACAAGTTGTACGCGAAAAGGCTGCGACCTTCAGCGGCATCGGGATGTTCGGGGATGCGCAGAGACAGTCTGCCAAAGTGAGGAGAATCATAGTACACCGATTGTCCTGGAACGCCGTGGTGGGTTTGTGTGTCGTCGGTAAACAGGTTCGAGAGGGCTGAAGAGAAGAGATCTTCTGCAGAGGGAACAGCTGGGACGGGAGCGTAGACACGAGACGGATACATGGTGAAGCCTTTGAGGTGTTTGAGGTCGCTAAGAGGCTCGAAAAGTGCCTAGTATTTGAGGTTTGAAGGTGATCTAGATGAGTGGGCCCATGATCTGAAGGCAACTGGCAATGGGTAGCGTGTATATTTTAGATTTGAGAGTCACGGCTCATGGAGACCATGTTCCATAGCTAACAACTCATGTTTGCGAGACAGCTACAGAGAATGGAGGGTCGACCGTTGCGAAAAGTATTCTAGGCAAGGCTGAGCGGTATGCGGGGTGTCTGACGCTCGATAAGATAAGATGAGGAGAAAGATTCTTTTCCTCCCACCACAGGCCAGGAAGAACCTCAGGTGCAGAGAGCGACCCTTGGACAAGTCGTTCTTAAAAACAGAAAAAACAGAAAAATTGACACCGCCATTCTCGTATCTCCAGCGAAGATAATAAAGCCGTTATTGAGCGTCAGAAACCAAGGAGACGGAAAGGATGTCACACCCCACACATCTAGATCCAAGCGAACTAGGGACAAAGGCGTAGTAAGTACGTTCCCTCTCCTCCCGTCCCCCGTTTGATTATACATCTCGTTCCGCCGTTGCGCCATGTATACTCGAAGACATTGTCAATCCTGACACTGCGAAATGCGAAGCTGGGACAACTATTACCAAAATGACCTCGACCAACAGCGCCGAGATCACTCCGAGGGAGACGAAGACTCCAACACAGAGGACGTTGCCGAGTTACCAGACCCATCAGATCTGGAATCGTGGTTCGACGACGTCGGCGCTCCAGCAAAGACACTTGAGTTCCTGACGTCCGAGTCTTTCCCGTTATCACCCAACTACTCCGTCGCCGACGATGACGACGACGACGAAGAAGTAGAAGGAGAAAGTTCTTCGGACCGACGGCCTAGCGTACTGGATCTCGGCACGGGCAACGGCAGTGCCTTGTTCTCCTTGCGCCTCGAAGGAGAGTACACGGGACGCATGGTCGGGGTGGACTACTCGAGCCAAAGCATCGAGCTCGCCAGGAAGCTGTGCAGACAGTACTTCCCACCTTCAAACGCCGAGGGAGGCGGTGATGTGACGTTCGAAGTCCTCGACCTCGTCAACGACGACCCGACGACGAAACCGTGGTGGCCGACGCCACAGGGCGGATTCGATCTCGTATTGGACAAGGGCACATTCGATGCGGTCTCACTGTCCTCTGCGACCGTGACCGACCCTGCGACGGGGACGGAGAGGAGGATGTGCGAGTTCTATCCCGCCAAGATACTCGACATGGTCAGGCCGGGCGGGTTCCTGCTGATCACGAGCTGCAACTGGACGGAGGAGGAGGTTGTTTCGTGGTTCACCGGCGCAGAGGCGAATGGCACCGGCAACTTCGCCGTCTACGACAGAATCAAGTACCCCGTTTTCGAGTTCGGGGGACAAAAAGGCCAAGGTGTGGCGAGCGTGTGTTTTCGAAAATCCCAAAACCCTACGAGTACTCGGTGATAGCTCATTCTTTTATCTTGGTTTATCATTTCATCTGTACCAGGGACGATAATAAACTTCAACCTGGATCAATACACTACGTACCATGTGCCATTTATTGCACCATCACAAGAGGCCGATAGGGCACGACCAGCTAGCTCATCAGCATATTCACAGCCCAAGGAACAGACAGCTGTCTCAAGTCACCGTAGTGCTGTCCAACGCCGATGAACTGTACTGGAACAGCTGTAGCGTGGACCAAACTGATCATGGTGCCGATGCCTGAACCGACAGTATCGATCTTCGACACGATGAATCCGTCAAGCTTTCGGCCTTTCCCTAATGCTTTGGTGAAATTCTGCGCTTGACCGACAGAGTCGTTCCCGACTAGCGCCTCGGCAACTTGCAAGATCAGGTCTGGCCTGGCAAAGTCCACAAGCTTTTCAAGAGATGCCATAAGCTGAGTGTTTGTGTGTGCTCGGCCTGCCGTGTCAATCAGGACGACTTGGTAATCGTTGGCAGCAGCGAACGCAACCGCGTCTTTCGCGACGTTGGCGGCATCCTTGCCGTAGCCTCGTTCGTAGATACTAACTGCGCCGAGGTTTTCTCGTTCGGTGAGCTCCCTGAGATTGCGCACATGAACGTTCAATTGTTCAACCGCACCCGATCTGAAGGTATCACCAGCGGCAATCAAAACTCGATAGTTGTTCTGCAAGAGGAAATAGCAGAGCTTCGAGAGGTTGGTTGACTTGCCGACACCGTTCACTCCAAGGATGGTAATGACAAATGGACGAGGTTGAGCCTTTGATCCAGAAGGGTTCGCGACGGTCTCTATCTGCTGAAGTAGATCCAATGACGACCGTGGTGTGAGAATCTTCCGAAGAGAATTCTCCAGAGCTGGTTTCAAAGCAGCGTCGATCGACTCAAATGCACCCGTCTTCTTCCCCAGCATTTCGGCTTCCACACCCTGGCACAGACGAATCGCAGCATCTCGAGCAACGTTTTTGTTGATCAGGTGTTCTTCCATAGACTTTAGGGGGGTTTCTAGATCCTCTTTAGTGAGGGTCTTGCCTCCGACGATGTTTCTAAAATATCCAGAGATGGCTCCAAATCTCGAAGTACCACTTCCATTCGTTTCTGCTTTATCTGTGTCGACAGACTTCAAGATATTGTCGACTTCATCACCGAGATCCTTCAGCACAAATTGACCTTGCTTGTTCTTCGTGCCCCAGCTTTCCTGGCTGATGGCCTCTGGCGGCGGAGAGCGAAGCCCCGAATTGCCATTTGTGCCATCATCGACTGCTGAGTAGTCCAGAGTCACATCATCTGCCTCATCTGCCATTCCATCCGGACCCCAGACCCTGCCTTTCTTGGCAGCGGCTGTCTTTGGGGTGCGTCTCCTCGCCTCATCGCCGGAAGAGGCATTCGCAGAGGATGTCACTGCATTAGCTGCCTTCCGAGCCCTTCGAGAACCTCGACTGCCCGGTCGGCCCTTTTCTGCCAACAAATGTGGTGCTGCGCCACGGAGAGGGGTGCTTGGTCGAGAAGTGTCTGGTGTCTGAACGGGGGTGAGCTGTGGCGACTCTCCGTTTACAGCTGGCACAGCTCGTGGCTGCGCCTTGAGTAGCTTAGGAGATGGTGGCGGCGGTGGTCCTCCTGTATCTCCTCCTTCAGCACTGAGTTGCTTTCCTTCTTGCACTTCTGCGCGAGGAGGCTGCGCCGTGACTGCGCCACCAGTGCTTTGGTTCAATCTGCGTAGCTCTTCGTCAAAGTACTTGTCGAAAGGATACTTCAAGGCGGCATAGTCCAGCTCTTCCAATTGTCCTCTATAGACCTCGACGAATATTGTTCGGACATCGTCAAGCAGCTTGTCGACCCAGGTGAGGTGAAGGAGGGATTGGTAGACAGCGACAAATATTAGCCCAAGATCTTTGACCAGGGTGTATTTCAACGTGTATTTCTCATGCTTGTAGGTGGGATTGCTTGAGTGCGTGATCGTCGGACGAACTTTCTCTTCGATGAAGACATCGTTGATCAGGTGGTTGACCGCAGTCGCTCCAATACTGGAAGTACTGCGGGACCACAGGACGACACCAGAGGTCGTGAGGATTTCAAACGCGTCTAACATCTCTGAGGGAGGAGATTGCTTGCCTGTGCGCAGACTTAAGAAATGCGTTGCCTGTTGGGACAAGAAGATCGAACATATGATCCCCCACTGCACTTCACATGGAATTTGTGACGCACTGTCTGAATCACTCAAGTGGCTCTGCACTTCACCGTGGATTTTCCATAAATGTCACATAGAGGCAGAAGTTCCAGACAATCAAGAATAAACCAATCTGAAGCATTTCGAAATTGCTTTCGATTAAAACGAGGCCATATCTGGTACATTCTATGACCCTATAAGGAAACAGAAACAGCTAGTAGCAAGCGGACAATCCAGCACTGAAAGGAAAAATGGCACATAGAATTGAGTAAACCAAGTTTGCCATTTGTTATCCATCTCACGCTCCCTCACTTTATCCTGACTCGCTTACACCTTCTGCTCGACCGCAGCTTCGAGTTTCTTCACAGGAGCCACCACGTCCTTCTCCATCTGCTCGATGGCACCTTGCGTGCCCTTCACAGATTGGTTGTACAAGAAAATGCGAGTACACTGGATAGTGCCAACAATGAACAAGCAGAAGTTGACGGCCGCAAGACTAAAAGGAAGAGAGGTAAGTCAGCCATGTGTCTAAGTGAGTTGATCCCGACGAGTTTGGCGCTATTGATAGAATACAAAACAAAGAGCGCAGAAACCTACAGCATGTTTTGTGGCCTGATGATAAAGCACCATCTCGTCCAGATAGAGCCAGTGGCCATGAGAGCGAGATTTTGAGTCAGAGATAACTTCTCCGCAGGTCGAAGGAAGTCCGTCGCGCCGGCAAGGACGACACCCCATTTCATGACAGGAGCCCTATAGTCAGAAGCCTCCAATTAGCCGTTGCCCATCATAATCTGTCTGTGACGAAACGCCACGGGATGGACCTCAAGGGGCAACATATCATACCAGAAGTGAACTGTCTTGATCCCGACCTCACTGGTCCATAATCTTTGGAGCAAGCTCTGCTGCGGTGCGGCGTCAACGGCTGGGTTGGTCGCAGTGCCTTGCCATCTTCGGAAAATAGTGTTTCTGAACTGAAAAGGAGTGCGTGTAGTGAAGGATGAGGTCTGTCGGGCAGAGTTCTGCGCAAAGCGGAGGCCAAAGCGGGCGGACATTGTCGCAGGGACTGAGTCAGAGCGTGCAAGTCGCTTGATAAGTTGTAACTCTAGGGAAAGTCGAGAAGGAGGGAAGGAGACTCTGGGATTCAAGGAGCGGAGATTGTCACTAGGAAGGAAAGACCTGTTTCCTGGCTACAAGAGTGTATGAGTCGCGTGGGTGAAATATGAGTAATGGGGACGACGTTGGGAGGAGAAGATGCGATTAAACTGCAAAGTTGCGGCGACCGTCCGGAGCTTTCCCAATAACCCCGAAGCTATTCTACTCTGGGTTAGTGTATGTCGCTGCTTGAGAGAGGTGATTGATGCACCTGGGCATTTGTTTTCTGTAGGTTGAACGACCTTGAGAGCATCTACAGACTCTAGCAGCCGTCATGGCCACCAAATATGCTTTCACACAAGGGCTCCGAGAGTTGCGTTTTCACTTGTGCAGCTCCGGTCAGGGAAGCGAGGCAACGAGGTCGGCACCGTCGCACATGAGGAGCTCCGGCGCATGTTTGCTAACAAGGTATTACAGATCGTTCCTCAAGCGAGCATATCCTACGATGAAGCATCATAACCCAAACACGCCAATCTTAATACGGGAAGCCGTGGGGGTTGAGCCAAAGGTCTGGGTCAGATATGGTATGCGCAGATATACACGAGTACATGGAAGATGAAGGAAAACTGATACTCTCGAACAGGACTAGGAAAGGAGAAATCAGAAACATTATCGGGTAAGGCAACCACGTCAAGCAGAAAGAAGCATGTAGACTCACGTTATGACATAGGGCTATCAGATAAGGAGATCGAGGAGAAGATCACTACCCTGGTCAAGAGCGAATAGACAACCAGGCGACCGCGAGTTTTACAGCTCTCACGATTCTACATTGCCGCATCTAAAATAGAATCGAAAATACATGGGCTCCTGCTACACCCATCCTAGAGCTGCTTGGAATTGAGAAGCAAAACAGTTGTACATATTGAGCAGCTGAGACCTCAGATGGAAAACAAGAACTTTTAGGCGGCTACATCTCCAAACCTATATTGGGCCCAAGCCATACTCGCTTCTGCCAAAGTCCACAATTGCTTTCCCTGATCCTCACCCGACGCACCAACAGCAATGTGAATCGGAATCAGATGCTCAAACGTGGGATGAGCCTGCCTCGCATCACGCCTTTTCAGCACTTCAACCATAACCTCGTCGCGATGATCCCCTGGCTTCGTCTCGGCTGCGACTTTCAACGCTTCGTCAAAGCTTCTCGCGTAGGGCATCGGCATACCGCCACCTCTGAGCATCATGAAGTCTCGCAGATTATGCACGGACATGCCGCTTGCGACAATCAAAATGTTCTCCTCCCTCAACTTCTGCAATGCCCGTCCTAACTTGATGTGTGCCTCAGCGTCTGTATCATCGTCGAAAAGACTGACTTGCACGATCGGCACGGTCAATGGGTTGTCCTTGGGGTCGAACATGACCTTGAAGGGGACGAAGACGCCATGATCCAGACCTCTTTCTGCGGTCTCGGTTTTGATGCCATTTTCGCGCAGTGTGTTCATGACCTTCTTTGCTAGCTCGGGAGAACCTCTGTTGGGAAACTTCTCTGAGTAGTAGTGTCTTGGGAAGCCATAGAAGTCGTACAGCAGAGGCTCATTCTCTGAGACGTTCACTTCGATTGTGTTGGGTCGTTCAGCCTGCCAGTGCGCCGAGAAGACGACAACTGCAGAAGGTTTGACTTGCTCTGTGATCTCCTTGCCTATGGCCTGCAGTTTGGGATACACGGGGTGTTTCGTGTCGTACATTGTGTTTGGGCCCTTGGTATTGTCAGCATCAATCATTCTTCATTGCTCGGAAGGTGTACTACTTACCCCGTGAGAGACGAAATATACCGGCGTTCTTTTGGCCATGTTGATATTCTTCTCTGCCGAAAATCCTGAGAGACTCCTGCTAAAGTTGACCAAATGCCTAAAGGGGCTCGTCGTTCTCCAGGCCGCCAGCGTGGGAGAATCAACTATCTGATTTGACAAGGCTGCGAGAGTGATACCCAGTATCAGTAGTGCTGTCGCTTTTGATCTGCTACTGCCAAGATATCTAACCATTACCGAAAGCCTTCAGTTCCCTCGTGTACGAATGGCTTTGAGCATATTATATCAAACTCGATCTAAGCTTTAATAGAAGAACAGGGTTCCGAGTTAGAATAGTACATGAGGTAGCGTGAAGACGTTAACAGCCGTGCATAAGTAATCGCCTTACCTAATCCACTACAGGCCTGCGGAATTTGTCCGTTGCCGAGGCTCCTGCCTCACAAATTCACAATCAACAATAGGATCTTTGTTACTAGTTCATCAATCCTATCAATTTTCACTACCTCGTTAGTCATTCAGGTGGTATGACTTCAACCTTGCGCATCTCAATAGTTGACTCAGCCCCAGGGAGGCGCCCCCGACGCGTAGTAGGTATGAGGCACTCCCGAGTCACGCCAAACTTCGCGTTGTCATCATCATCAAACTGGTTGATCTCGACAATGTTCCTTCTCAGCTCACCACATCAAATCCTCGCACCAGAGAGTGCCAACCACTGATTTCCTCTTTTCCAGAGCCTCAGGCCCTCAGAGTTGCGTTTTTGTGGCGTTTGTCGGATGATACGCCTTGTACGTCTGCAATACGCCCTGGACTATCTGTGCGACTGCGAAGATGAAGAGCCATATTGCTACCCAGAAAGTACACCATTGTATCATGTTGCGTCTGTCATACCACAGTTGCGAGATTGTTCTTGGTCGCGTCTCGTCGTACAACTCCTTCACAGCCACCAAGCGCTCGTGCCAGTATTTAAACTCTCGAATTTTCCGATCTGCTGGTTTGAGCCGACGGCATTTTGTCAATTCTGTGTCAAATTTAGGACATTCTGGGTGCTGCCGAACCCATGCTGTCATGGCCGAATCATGGGGTGGAAAGAAAAGAGCCAATGTTCTCAAAGTCTCGTCAATCAATCCAGGCGGAAACAGATTGCTAAATTGGTCAATAGCAGTCTAAAATCAGTTGGGTACGGCGGAATTACCTTTGCTGACATTTCAGGAATGACGCGTGGTGGAATATGGCCAGCCTCTGGTTGTCCTCGTCCAAATGCAGATGATCTATGAGATTGTCGGTCCAATCAATGGAAAATCCAGTAATGCGACAAAAGGTGCTGACGTTGAACTCCTTTTCCAGAGTCACATCATGTCCCAACAAGACTTCCGAGGTGAAATGCATTTCAAGGGAGTCTTGTAATGACCCGTGCTCCCAGGAGAGCACACTCCGGCGGCAGTATACGTTGCGGTTGCGCGGCGGTGGATCCGTACATATCATCGTGAGCAGCGTGGCCGAAAGGTTAATTGAGGCGTCGAGCCGCTTCAACTTCTCTCTCTGGTCCGACATGTCCATATCTCTGCCCAGATCCTCCCGAACGACCTCCTTGGACAACCCTTTTGCTAACTTTTTGGCAATACAGATGATTTCCTCAGCTTTCCCAGTACCTGCGTGAAATCCTCTTTGGTTAGCCGCTGCACGCTCCTTTTCTTGATACCTTTGGTATGCCTCCATCGCAATGGACCTTGATCTCTTTTGACTTGTCCCATTACCCCACAGCGTTAAAAATGCTTCTGCAATATTCTTTGGAGCCTCGGGTTTGCAAAGTTCGATGTTCTCTGAGGCTGCCATCCTGGAATAATTGGACTTCGCGGTTGAGTGCACCGCAGTTATCGTGTCACATATGTACAGGATACAGCACGGCTGCGATTTCCAAACAGTTCTAAATCTTTTGATGAGCTCCTGGTGGGCGATGTGCCTTCTCGAGCCGCAACCGCCTCACTCTCTGTTTTATGCATCGCGGCCAATGGACTACAACACCGCCTCAATATTCAGGCTTGACGTGTTGCCCGTTTTCTGTGGGAGATGTGCAGACATGAATCTCATTGGCCGCGATTGGTGCAGTGATGCCTGACACACAAGCGGTGTCAGCCTCGCAATTCTTGAATATAAGCCTCGCTTCTTCGCTCTACCCTCACCCTCCTACCTCTGCCTTACGCGACAGAGCAGGTTCAGCATTTATGCATCTCGCCCAGCCGTCGGCTCGGGCCAGTGTCACCGCGCCCATGCGATGACCTTTCGCTTCAGTATCAGAAGGGTATTGAACCTCTTTGGTGGAAGTCAGCAGGCAAACTGGCCTGACGCAGCTGCATCTACTGGAGAGTTCCTCAGGCGGATCGACAACGTGAATTATTGGAGTGCCACGGGGCCGGCAAAGAGAGCTTTCGAAGTCTTATCTCAGGACATTGAACACGAATTGGCTCCAATTTTGGACAGTCTGCCTACCGATACAATTTTTTCGTTTGACGTCTACATGAGGGGTGAAGACCCGACAACGACGTATCCTGTGGTCATGGTCATTTGTGACCAATACGAACCTCGCAAGCAGGCGCAGAAGATCATTGATGACAGCAAGATACTTGATGGTTTTCCAGGGATGAAGTCTGATAATGCTGCTGTTCCTCCAGACTTCGATGGTCTGGCACTGTGGGCAGACCCCACTTACCAACACACCGCGGATGCTCCTTCTCCTTCAGATTCGGTATCCATAAACATCTCGGGCAACAAGGTATCCGTCAGTTCGGTAGTAGACGCCGGTCATTTCGTCAAAAGTTCTACAGTTGGAGGTCTTGTACAGCACGGCGAGACTATTTATGCCTACACCGCTGGCCACGTCTTTGACAAGAGGATGGTACGACCAGGTTCTCCAAAATCAGCAACGCTGCAGGACCACAAAAGCCCTTCGATTAATACTCCAAAGAAGGTTGATCTATCAGTATCGTCCATTGATCTCGACTATGCCCTTGTCAGATTGCCTGACACAACATCTATGCTAAGGCCCAATGAGACTGAAAACCCACATGCAGTACAGCCTGCACATGTTATCAGAGCGCCACTAAACGACGTCGCAGTTGTTGCTGAGACTGCATCAGCAGGTGCCGTGAAAGGGATTCTGTCTGGTACTCCTGCTTATACTCGTCTGCCACATAGCAAGTCATTTCAGAAGGTTTTCAAAGCCAGATTTTCACAACCATTGACAAAAGGCGATTCTGGCTCATGGGTCATGGACGAATCAAGTCACGGCCTCTATGGCCACGTTGTCGCAGGCGGTGGTAGAAGTGCATACGTTATGCCAGCACATAGCGTCTTTGAGGATGCGAAGCAGAAGCTTGGAGGCCAACTCAGTCTTCCTCAGACTTCACGCGCCGATGAAAGTGCTACGGAAATTGGGAAAGCAGCGGCGCAGGTTATTGCGACTTCAGAAACGATGCACACATCTCCCCATGTTGCTCATGACAGTGAGATATCATCGAAAGGCCTCCAAAAAGGCGGAAGTGATGGACTAAGCATGATTCGTGCATTCATGCGGGATCACGAGACTCCCGATTATCTTCGTCCTCAAATGGATATCGTCGAGGAATTCTGCCATGGTGCAGAATTCAGTGTACTTCAAAGTGAGCAAGAAGCGGTTTCGTTCAAGAGAACGGCGTGGTTGGGCGAAGGAGGAACTGGCTGGTACTCGTCATACTCAAGCTTGTTGACAGCGCGAGAACTTTACAAAGCCTTGAAGCGACCGGTAATGTTGACAATCTCGAGAACTTGTCATGACTGGCTTGGCTGACAATGCAACTTGCGCAGCGATTTCAGACAGACGGAGATGCTGTAGAGACAACGCTCGACAAGTCGGCGCCGAATGCCAGTAGCGACGTCGCAAGGCGGTTAATGTAGGGCACGGATTGATCATGAACTCAATGGCTGACGCTTTACAGATTCATCAGCGATCTCGATTCCTGGAACATCTATGCACTTGCTGCGACAGCTTCAAAACGACAGATCTCAGCGCTTCGGGGGGCTATTCTCAGATATTTATCCTTCGAAAGCGGTATTGAAGTCACAGTTCCGGTAAGTACAGGTTCTGGAAAGGTTGAAGACAGGCTAAGCGTACAGCAGACAGTAGGGTGGGCAGAATTCCATTTGTCGTTGCATCTGCCGTATTATGCATGGAGGACATCGCCACGTCCATATCGGGATACACGTCGCAACTCGTCGGGACATACGTTGAGGCAATTCAGGGATGTGACACTGCTTGACGGCTTTGACGCTGACAAATCGTACCTTTATGAGGCACAAATCTCCTGTGTAATCGCCGGCATTGATGATTGGAGATGGGTTGCGTATTGCTTTGTCGACACCTATTTCGAAGTCGAGGATGGGGGAAACACCAAGTCCTATCAAGAGACCATGAAGGAAGACCCATCTTGTAATTATTTCTTCACATCAGGGGAGCCGGAGTGCGCAAGCTCCTATTTCTTGAGGGTCACAGCGCCGAGAATCGAACAGGTCACCAAGGAGTTTGGCCTTGTAATGAGCAAACTGGACCGGAGTTCGCGTTCTTGGGTAAGTAGTCCACCCCAGCACAATGAATCCATGAAAGAGCAAACTGACAGCTTAGCAGCAGTACAAAGATAAATCCGGGAAGTCTATCCGGGGGTCCTTGGAACGGCTGGAAGTTGTTTCTTCCGTTCTGGTTGACGTGAGGAAAGCCCTGGGAAAATCACTCCGGGCCTTCTCAACCTTTCTCGATCGCCCCATGAATGGCTTCGTGGACACGCCGGAGTCATCACCGGACGCAACTTCGCAAAAGAACGTTATTCGGATCCACTTCGCCCGATTGCAATGTTTGGAAGAGCGCTTCAAAAGCTTGGAGGACCGTCGCAATGCATGGGAGCGGCAGGTAAGCAAGCTCATGGTCGAGTGCCTTCCTAAGTTTCCACTTCAGTTGAATTGCAAGCTGACATATAGTCAAACTGCACAGCTACAATACGAACTCACCCTAGGTGATCTAGCGGAAAAAGAGGTCTTACAAGAATCAGCTCGGTTGGCCAAGACCAACAAGAGGATTTCGAATACTATAGTATGCCGAGATTGCTTTGCACATATGCCAGGGCCAGACTAACTCGAACAGGCGATGTCTCTACCTATTTCTTTGACCGCTGCTATCTTCTCGATGCAACCTGGAGCGATTCCTATTCCTCTGACTGCCACTTCATTCATGTTCTCCTTCTTGTGCTTTAGCGTCGCGTTTCTCATGATATACAGATATGAAGCTCATTGGAGTAACAAGGGGCAGCTGGCACATTTTCAGACAGCACAAAACTGGTGCCAAAAGCATTGGTCCTGGCCATCGTTCGGAATGCGTCGGCGTCCACAGTTCAGGGAAAACGATCAAGGAACAAAGGACTGGTGGCAAAAGCTGTGGTGTTGGCGTCAGCATCCACTCATACCCATATACTCGTCCAGGGGTCAGACTCGTGACGACGAAAAGGGGCTTCTCATAAATGAGACTAAGTAGTAGACTGCCTTCCTCGTCGTGGGCCGGTTGTTGGAGGAGACGCAGCTCTCTGACAATCTAGCTGGGACACAAGAGTCGGTTCAGGAAGCCAAAGAGGGAGGTCTCGATGCCAAACACGAAAAGACTGGTTTGCAAATTTCTTTGGTCTATGAAGGAATGAATGGATGATCAGCTGAATAAATAATGCTGCCAACTTCTATCCTATGTCTTGGAGTGAATCTATCTAAAAAAGCAAAAACAAGGGGGTATCTATCGCATTTCTTCAACGTGCCGGCCATGATTCATTCACGCATTCCAAGAGAAACAAAAAGACCACCACAAGAGATCTCCTCTCGGACGCCTAGACGTCTTCCACGCTGATGGACGACGAACGGACTTGACCATTCAACAAATATAAGGTGGTGGTGCATACCGGACGTCGTCTTCGACATAGCCCAGTAGTGGGTCGTCAAAAGTACATTGCGTGAGGACGTCTTGTGGCAGCTCAGCCATGCGCAGCGTGACGGGGAGGTTTCGGAAGTCTGCAGTGTACGCGGTCTTGACACCACTGCCGTCGACGAACTCGAATTGTATCGCAAGGTCGAGATCGTGGCTGACGCTCAAGACGTCGGACGAGACGGACGGGACGGTCGACGACTCGGGCAGGAGGACGTTCAGGTCCACGGACGTCGTGTACGTCGAGTCGTCGTCGGGTTCCCTGTACAGGGGCGGCAAGACGAGAGTGGTCTTGTGCGTCGACACGGTGTCGGAAGCGATCGACGGCCCGACGCCGCCGGCTGCTCCTCGAGAGGATCCTTCGGTGTTGAACGAACGGCGAGTGTACCATTGCGACTTGATCGAGCATTTTAACGAGTCTGTAGGGCCAGGGCCAGGGCCACCGGTAGTCGAAGACAAGCTCCGCGTTGCTTGTCGAGGGCAAGGAGAAGGACGAGCACGTGTGTGCGTGGGGAGTCCGACATTGACGGAGACAGGTATCGATAGTCGTCGACACCCAGTGGCTAGTCGAGTCGAGTCGCTGACAATATGGCCTAGCGTGTGGGACAGCGTGACTGATAGTTCAGGCTGTGACTGGGAAGAGAGACAACGTAACGACTTCGTCCATGAATGAGGATGAGCACGAGGCTTTGCGATCTGGGTGATGATGCCACTCGTACCCGCCGCGCTCGTACTCGTGTTCTTGTTGCACCTGTCGGGTGACGATGACGACGACGGTGAGAGTTCGACTTGCAATGGTGTGTTGGGAGACGAGATATCAACGGGACACGTCAAGCGGCGGACGACCACACGACTGTTCTGATTGTGTCGCGAGTCCAGGAACACGGCCTCAAGCCAGTAAATGACTTCGCACGAGCCTTGGACGAGGTGTCGGTCCCTGATGGCCGTGACGCGCGTGACGTACGTCGAGCCGGAAATGGACATTGAAGGGATGAAGCCGTCGTGTTGGTGGCGGCGGTGGTGGCCACGGGTCGTCGTCGTAGCAGGCACGACACCGGCGCCGACCACTTCGTCATCCTTGTCTTCCTCGGCGTCGTTGTTGCCGCCGCGTTTGTGTACGCTTCGCCGGCCGGACACAGTCGGTACGAGGCACGAAAAGTCGAGGTGCTCTTCTCGCGACTGCGTGTCCCGGTGAGAGGAGGCGGAGTATGCAGGTTTGAAATCGAGCACGCTGAATTCTTCCGTCGACGACGAGAACCTTTCGACCGCCACCTTAGAGCCGATCTTGTTGCGGATCGCGCCGTGGACTTGGACATTGACTTGGTCGAACGACGCGTCTTGAGTTCTGACCACGGCAATCCGGCCGTGAAGCCTGAGTTGAGGGGACGCATTGGATTTTGCGTCCTCATGCAGGCTCGAGAACAGCGACCCTGAAGCGTCCTCGGAAGACACTCCGAGGACGTGGATCGTTGGTGTCGCTTCCGTAGTGGACATTGTGTGATTTCGGTTTTCGCAGGACGCTCTGCGCGACGTCTGTGTTGAGATCAGGTATCCGGAGGAGAGGTACAGGTATACAATGTGTATTTATACCTTCTGGGGGTGAAGTAGGTAGGCAAGTAGTAGGTGCTGCAATAAGGTCTGGTGTATTGTCTTTCGAAAGAGAAGAGAGTATTTGTTGTGGTCTCGAGAATCGAGTCGTTGGACCCTCCTTTGCCCGGCCCAGAGAAGGAATAACCTTTATGAAAGTGAGGCAAATAGTCTCGTGAAGTGCCGTCAATCAATCATAAGTACGAGGTAGTAGCCTTGTCGTCTTGGTCGTTTCACGGATCCATCCGCCTGGGAACGGAGTTCAGGGGCCGCGGCGCTGCCTTGCCTTGGTTTTTGCCCTTCGGTTCTTGGTTTTTTGCTGCCCAACCAAATTTCATCAGCGACGCGCCGATCGAATTGACGCCCAACTATGGGGGGCACATTTGCACCATTATATATATCCTCTGTACTATTTCGGACATGGAGGATGAGCAAAGGCGGCAGTGGGCTGCGAGGCGTCCGCAAATGCCGCTTCACCATCGGAGTTCGGGTAGAGAAGCCGAAATCTGTCAACGCACGACAAAATCCAGAAGATTCAGAATAATGAACAAGTTGGGGTGGTAACTAGTCCATTATGCGTGTAATACATTTGTCCGCCGGCCAAAACGAATAGGCATGAAGGTAATTCCCTACCTAGTTTGCTTCTTCACACCAACAAAAGCTCCAGGGACCGAGAAGTCCCGACGAGCCTCAAGCCGACGTCACGTACGCATTGGGAAATTCGCAGCGAGATGGACAAGTGAGAGACCGAGACTTCGCCCGGTACTTCCGTAAAAAGCTAATTCCCACGAACCTCGCGCTCGAATACCCAAAACCAGCCAACACGGTAGGTCCCGAACTAACAAAGAGTAGCACGGGTAAGTTGGGATATTTTGTTATTGTACTTGCAGAACCCAGCATCGTTATCATTGCGTTACAATCACAAGGTGCGCGAATAAAGACGATGACAAAGCTTTGTTCTTTTCACTTTTCAACATGTCGACTCCCCGGGTGGTGGTGGGCCCAGGGCCTACGTAATCAGGGCACAAAGTAGTCGATCCGTTGAAAGGCAGCAAATGTGATTGAATCAGGCCCGTACCTGGGAGAGGCAGAGGTCGTTAATCTGCAAGCGGTGTACCATGACAGGAATCAATCTCTTCCTCCCTTCTCTTTGTCCTTGGGGATCATTTATAGTCACGAGCCTCGGCGATGGTATGAGTGATCGCTTCACTTCCCGAGGAACGAATGCATTCCGAACCCCGATGGTGATAACATCTTGATGTGACCCTAGTGAGGGAAAAGCAGGCACCTTGTTCCACCTTCCTTACCAGCGACTGCATGTCGGTCTTGACGTTGAAAGGACAGTGTACTACTCCCAACACCGTGAGCAAGCAGCACGCAACATATCGTAAGGAAAGGTGAAGAACAGATACAATTTCATTACAATCTCAATCAATGTGGTCATGTTTTAAATCCATCATCACCCAAGGCACTGTTCCATCGCAACGTTGACTACACGTAGTCACTTGTACTTGATCATAACACATCAGAATCATACTTGTCGACGCCAGACTTTTTGCGGGCGGTCGCCGTGCCACCACATATCACATACCAAGGCTCATGTATCATAGGACGGAATCATCAGAGATCCCATCCCAAATGCCGCCTTTAAATATCTAAGGTGTATCACTTTCACTCCCTTTGTGCTTTAAGCAACTTCCCTGACCTCGGGACCCCAGCCCCAAGCCTCTCTTAATTCCCTAGCTCGTTGTGAAGTTGAAGCACCGGTTTCCTTCTCGATATTACCGAGCAACTCCAACACCACTAACCTATCCTCCCTCTCCTCGAAGCACAGTCCAGCTAGATGCAACGAGTGCACCATCTGCCTGCTCACGGCCGGAGGTGGTTTCCCAAGAGCGATGCCACAGATTTGTCGGCTGTGATGTTCCGACTCTTCCGACACCTTTCTAAACATTCGTATCCGATTCGCCATGAAGCCCGCCGCACTTTCATCGACAGGCTGGTTGAGCAACAGCAAGATCTGTGCAAAATGGTACAGCTGCAATGCCGCTGCACACATGGGGACACTGAAGAAAATCCTCGTAAATCGTGGTCTCGTTTCCGGAGGTTGGTCGTACGGGTGTTGAGATGCAGCTCCCATCATCGCATATGGCTGGAACGTGAAAGGCAGGTTGTCGTACCAGTCCTCGAGTTGGCGACGCAATTGCTTCCAGCGCGCAATTCGACCTTGAATCGGCGTCGATGCACCTGTCTCTGAAGGCGATCGAAATGCTAGCGTGCCAGGACTGTCAAAGACATTATTCGGAGTGCCTGCCGCCGTCTCTGGATTATGATCATCATGTGGCGCGAGGAAGTTCATAACTCGAAGAACAATCCAGATCAGGGCGCATGACACCATGTCTTCTCTATCTCGTGTTTGATACGATACCATGGCGTTGGTCGGAGTTGATGGATCATTGTAGACGAGGCCACCTTCATCAGTTATGGGCAGGCCCAGAGCCTTCCACACCAACAAATTGTCAGGGTCTAGTCGCGTTTTCGATCGGTTGATATAAGCGGCTAGGTAATCAGCACGAGCAAAGTTCCAAAACGCTGCCCGGCTAGCTTTCATGGAGATGAATGGGGAAGCCTTGGGGCCTGGAGTAGTGACGGCTTGGGGGAGAATCTTTGTATCCAGAAGTGCTTTGAACCCGTCGAGATGCCTGTCGCAGGTGGTCAGTTGGTTGACACAAAATGGCGAAACGAGGCTTGACTCACTGTGACCAGTCCTTGGTCGGATTGTCCAACGACTCGTACAACGAGAAGACTGAAATGGCAGCGACGAGAGCTTCCATGTCTGCGCCGGCGGATGACTGTTCACTTATGCGCCGTCTCTTGTTTGGTGCACTTAGGGTGGATGATTCCTTGCTGCTCCCGTCAGAAAATCTCCTGGAAGGATACTTTGACGTGTGCCCCGTCATTTCGTTGCTGGTATCGCTCAACCACCGCTGCAAGAAGATCCTTAGGTAGGAAATTCCCCTGTCGTAATAATTCGCAGCCTTGTAAAACCAATCGGTCTCTTGAAGCCCCCCATTCTCGCCCAATAACGGCACCAGATGCTGTAGATCCGTTTTCGTGACACCCTTGGCCAACAGCTGGCCAATCTGGTTCGCAGCCACGGCCGCCATAGCCGATCTCAACATCACATTTTGAACTGCCTTCAAAGGGACTATTCGACTGAAATATGTGTCGAGATCGAACAAATCCATGCTGGGTGCCCGGGTCAGTACATTCCCTTGATGAATACAGAGTCCCGGGACTTACGAAGGAGATACTACCTGGACAAAATGCCTAGTGAGGGCGGCTAGCTCCGTTGTACGCTCATGCAAATACTTCTGGCTATACTCGGGTCGCTTTCTTCCCCCTTCTGAGCTGTCATACACTGATGACCTACCACTGAGAGAGGCATAGTCATTGGTTAGAAGGTCTTCGTCGGTTTCTGGCTCATTGGTATCGGTAAGGATCACCGGTAACCCGGGGATGAAACCGCAAGCGTTGTTGCCGTTGGCGTAATATGTGTCGATATCTAGATCGAAGTAATCCTCACTGACATAAGTGTCTGTCTCGGATGGCGCATATTGGGGCTTGCCGCGCAATAGCTTGGCCGTGCCCTGTTCTAGACCGTACTGAAATTGATCTGGTCGCTGCGGGGGATGTTGAGGGGCCGGTGGGAAATGAGAGGGTGCATTAGCTGGCGGATGAGGGATCGAAGAAGAGAAAAACGGTTGGGGTGCTTGTCCCTGGAATATGTTGTACCCTGGGCTGGTTGGCGGATTCACCCCGAAAAGAGGATATTGTACATTTGGTGTGGATTGTCTTGGGCTGAGAGAGGCTATACCTGGTAATGTGAGAGGGGATGAGGTTGGTTGTGAGATGATATCCGGGATTGCTTTGGTATGACTTTGGATAGGAAGACGCTGGTACTGAGATGGACTGTTCCTCGATGGTTCCTGTCGTGTAGTTGGGGCTACAGGATTTGTTGGAGGAGAAGTGACATGTCGCCTGGAGAGGTCGGGGAGGGTTTGTAAATTTCCATCATACTTTCTTCGGACCTTTGCACCCTCGTCGAGGAATTTACGCTCGGTGTCGTATCCCGTACATGGTCTGCCTAGCTTTTCGCATCGTAGACAGCCCGGGATTCTTTTATCGCACTTTGTGGTTATCAGCAGCAGCCACGTGGAGCGGCAGGACGACGATCCGGGGTCTCATACCTTGACACGACGCTGTCTGCAGGAATGACAGGCCCTTTCGGACACAGCTACAGCATCTGGAGCGTTGGTTTCCATGCGAGGGGCGGGCACCACGAATTTCGAGAACTCAGCAACAAGTGTTCCCCGAATAGGAAAATCGGACAAACTTGAGCTACGCGGAAACCAGATGAAACAACGTTCAAGGATGGACAACGGGGGCGATTGAGGAATCGAAATCAATCACAGATGATAGGATCTGACCGGGCGGAGTAAGAAGGATGGAGGCGACGCCGGTGGTATGTACTCATAAGACAGTAACTTGGCTGACACAAACGGAAAAGCCAGAGCGAAGCGAGAAAGGCGAGGAAGGCGGGTAGAGTAAGCCATGTCGACAGAGAACTGAGCCAGCGAGTCATTTGAACCGGTCAGTCACCGATATACATGTCTTTTACATCTTTGCTGGTGGAAGCTGCCCTCAATCAGACCGTCATTCATCTCCGTCATTTGACTAGTCTCCTTGGTGACAAGTCCTGCCCGCCACCCACGTTATCCCGCCCACTCCGGCGCGAACCAGGTTTGCTGCTTCGACTCCTCTTTTCGTGCTGACACCAACGAGCCCGCGCATTTTCCCATCCAACATTCGCATTCGCAAAGGCGCAGAGATCTCTCACTTCGTCACCTGATATTGCAGTGAAACCGAAACGAAATCCGACACACACAGCTAAAAGGTGGACTGATCGCGCTCGACTTAGCCGCTTCTGGGCTTTGATCTCTTTCTTCTCTCTCGGTCTTCTGCCTTTGTCGCTGATGGCTGCCGGATGAGGCTAGACAAGGCGATGCAATGTGCACCATCCAGAGAGTATGGATGTCTCAATGACTGCCTGAACAGCGGAGTCTGAAGCTGATACATGTGCTAGCTCTTCATCTATCCCGTCAAGTCTCTTCCGCCCGTGCAGGTGTCGTCGGTCGAACTCACCAATGAAGGCCTCCGTTTCGACAGGTGTTTCGTGCTGGTCACACCTCCCAAGGACAACTCGAAGGAGGCGAAATTCCTGACCATCAAGAAACACTTCAAGCTCATGCTATTTAAGCCGACCATCGACGACTCCTGGACCAAACTGACCATCAGCCACATTCACGCCAGTCCTCCGTCCTCCATCACGGTTCCGCTGACACCGTCGCCGCTGTCGCTGCTTCAGAACAAGACCTTCGAGGTCAGCATCTTCGGAACCACAGCCATCGGTATCGACCTAGGAGAAGAATCAGCGTCGTTCTTTTCCAACCACCTTGGCCAGGATGTACGACTCTTATCCATCGGAGGCACAGGGCGTCGTGAGATTCCCGGGGCAGCCTATCTACCCAGTCAGCACAATGCCCTCTCCCTAGCGCTCAGAGAGGGACTCCAGCCGCAACGAATCCGGTTCGCAGATGCAGCTCCATTGTTGATAACCTCGACCGCGTCCGAGGAGGATGCCCGGTCCCGGCTCCCCAAGGACTGGCAACACGAAGACATAATCGTCCGCTTCCGACCTAACATCCACGTCGATGTCAAGGGGCAGCTTCCGGCGTACGACGAGGACAACTGGTCATCACTTCTCGTTCGGTCTCAGTCGGATGAAGCCCAGGAAGTCACCATCAAATGCATCTTCCGGACGGTTCGATGCCTCAGTCTGAATGCAGACCCAGACACGGGCGAGATGATCCATCGTGATCGCCAGCTGTACGGGCTATTGGCGAGCGACAGAAGAGTCAATGACAAGTTCCCTCGTAAGTTCGATCGAAAGGGCTATGGAGAAATGGTCTCTGTTCGAACCAAAAATTAGAATATATGCTGATTGAGATTCTCTACACTTCACAGATAAACCTGTCTTTGGCCAGTATGGGTTCGCCGGACCTTCTGGCGCGATACTGCGTACGGGAGATCAAGTCTTTGTGACTGAACGAAAGCAACGCACTCAAGATCCAGAAGCCGACAAGCAATGATGGCCCCAGGACATGTCGGATAAGCACCATGCCACCTAATAACATATACCTCCAGGTATCTAACAACCTCCTACTCTCACATTACTCACATCATTACCATACGAGTCCCGTTTCCGGCAACTTATTTCGGTTCGTGTATTATGTATGTACGACATAGTTACTGACGCAACTGGGGTCGCCGGAGATGGTCCGTCGGAACGGTTGCAATTCATATCATAAAGAGGGGAGCGAGAGACACCATGTACTCCACGGAGACATAGGTCAGATGCCCAGTTGAGTCTCGACGGGGTTTACATGATACAACGACCGCACACGGACCCTGCTCAAGAACCCAGCTTTGGTCTCTCGTCGTCGGGTCGGCTCACCCACTCCCGGTCTGCCACTGGCAGACTACAGGGAATAAAGACGATCTAAACCCACTTGTCACTGTCACCGGTCCTGACTACGGTGATACTCCGTCCGGTCCCGAACGTTCACGACCAATCACGGAAGTAAGAGTCTAGAGAGATCTTAAAGAGAAGCAAAACCGGCATGTAAAGCGGGCACTAGAGCAGGCACTCGACCGAACATAATCATCAATGATACACTTTTCGTCACTTGCGACGGACCGGTCAACGGGCCATCTCTCATCTGACCGATTCGCACGCACGCGAAAGGCAGGACGAAAGAAAGAGAGGAAGGGAGAAAGGGAGAATCATGAAACCGAGTTTGACGACAACGGCGACGACGACATGATCATGGTCCATTGATTTTCGTGTTGTTGACGAAATTAGACATTTCCCTCCATGAGCGTCTGATCGGCGCTGCGTCGCCTGCAATCACACGGTCAAACAATTGCCGCGCGATCAAGGAGTTCCCCAGGTAGTTATAACGATGTACTTAATTCAGGTTTATCTGGAATTAAATGCCGAAGCCGAAGCTCCCCTTCCAACACCGTCGCTTGCTTTGTCGAAACCTTGACCCAAAACCGACACAAATGCATGACACGCTTCCATCAGACCAATCGACAAATCCCCGAGGGTGGGTTAGCTGGCCACCCAGCAAAGCAAAGTATCCCCGTCCTGGTACAGATACCGGTTTAGGCAAAAGGACTCTCCGGCCTCGCTACCCCTTTTCCTTCCCTCCATTTCCTCTCCTTGACCGGATCGAATCTCCAGACACCATTCGACCCCTTTAACCTTGACACGTCGTCGGCATTTTTATCTTCATCCTCTGAACCGGAAGAAGCCAGGACGTCGAACAACTTCTTCACTTCCTCGTCCGTCTCCCCTCCCCCCTCGATCCGGTTGAAGAACATCGCCTCCCACTCCTGCCCGGCGGCGCGTTCGCGCTTGCGCATCCGTCTCTGGGCGTCTTCGAGTTTGCTCTTCTCGGCGACGGTGGCGCTCTGGTCTCCTCGCCTGATCGCGTCAAAGGTGCTCCGCCACGCCCGTCGGCTCTCCCACTCCGACTGCTCTTCGACCGGCTTGATGGTCATGGGCACCGGCGCGTTTTTCGGGTCGGCAAGATCAAAGGTGTCAACTTCGTGGCCGTGCGTGTTGAACACGCCGAACCGGCTGCTCCAGTGTCCACCGAGCGAGTAGATGGCGTCCCTCGTGGTGTCGCCGGTCCTGTACACTGCCGCTTCAAAGGCGTTGCGTTCCCCGCCCCACATCTTCTTGGGGATGAACTTCATCTCGGCCGTGTACCCTGCCGAGCTGACGATCTTGTACGTGTCGCCCAGCTCGGGCCACGGGACGCCGGTCAGGACGCCCCGCGCGCGCACGTCGGGCAGTGGGAGGAGATACGTTTCGTTGTACTTGTCGATGGTGATGATGGCGTGGCCGCTCTGTCGGATCATGATGGACGTGCCGGATAGGGTGGTCTGTTGGGTCGAGTATGCTTCGGCGTGGATGCCGTGTTCTTCGGACGAGACGTAGCATGCCGTCGTGGGCGGGTGGTGAGATACTTGCTCGGTGATGACTCTGACTGTGGACGCCTTGGAGTCCTTCTCGGACGTCAGGTCGTGGTCGGTGAATTCGCACAGGAACAGCTCGCCGAGGAAGGGGTTGAGTGGTTTCTTGAGGCCCTCTTTGACGGTTCGCCCTACGTAGTATTGCCGTTGGAGCGAAGCGAGGTAGAGTTTCAGGATGGCGAGGCAGCGTTTTTCGGGTGTCGGTTCGTGGGCGGCGGCTGTGAACAGTGATGGCCGTTCGGCCCAGTAGCTGGGGAATTCTGTGAGGGATTGCGGTGCGAGAATGAATGGAGGTGCTGTGATGTGGGAGATGTCGCCAGAGACTGTGGCTAGGAAGGAGATGAAGTCTTTGAGGGCAGACACATTGCTGAGTCTAGCGACCATGTTGGTGGTTGTGTCGTGTTGATCTCGGAGTAAGTGGAAGGATCGTTGAGGTGGCGATAAGGAATGATGGTTGAGAAGGATATGGCGAGGTCACAGCGAAGGACCAAGGATGAGGATGAGAAGGAATAGTCGAGGGAAGGAAATGTGTGTTACTGGGAGCTATATAGCTTGGGTTGGGAAGTTGATCTGATGAGTGCAGTGAAGGGGGGTTTTGTAGATGAAATATGGAACGAAGCCACCTTCTCACCTTCCAGCATTTGGTGTTTGGCGTGGGTGAGTTGCATATGAACCCCAGACAATTGGGTCGCTCGAGCGCCTGGATTCGAGTTTATCCTGTCCCATTTTGAGTTTCACGCTCCTGTACAGGTGCATCGCATCAATTGGTAAAAGCGTCATCAGTACCTATCCGTACGGAGTACATGTCGGGAAAAGGGTGCGAGTGGATATTTTGTCACTGCGCCAGCCTCACTGGACTGTATCCGGTCGCTTGACACGCGGCCGTAAGCCTAGTGCCACCAGAGCAGAAGCTCCTTGGTACTCGTAGCATGGGCGTCAAAGGGGGACACGAGGTACGGGGAGTTTGAGTGTTTCAAGAATAGATACTGTACTTGTATGTGGGTGGGCGATACGGCGACCCCCTGCTGGCCTATGATACAATGTTGGCCTCACCATGATGAAACGAAACCGAGATCGAGCCAATGAGTGACATTGGAGAGCATGTGAAAGGACTGCAACGAGAGGCAAGATTGATTTGACTGCCAGTGAGGAAAAGATCTTTCCACCGCCACAAGCACCATCTTGCGAGCGGCCAGATCTCTATCTCGCATGCGGGAATATGATGGTCCGGCCAAGTCGCATCCATGGAGGGTGAATATTACGCACGGAGGCATGCGAGGAACCTCGCCCTGGCTGGTGCTGGTGCTGGTGCTCGCATCCCTTGCGACGCTAATAAATAACACCAGTCGTTACTGGTTAGTTAACTTAGGTACTCACTCGTACAGTACATGTCTGTAGCGTTAGTTAGTTAAAAGGCTCTCAGTTAAAGAAAGCACTGGCTCCCGCACAGCCCGGTCGTTGGGCTCCCTAAGTTAGGCTCTCGACTTGGCATTGGTTCTTTAATAGAGCATACCCAGGAGGACCGTCTAAAAATAATTTAGCTAAGATTCTAGGTAAGGCTCTAGTTAAGACTCTAATTGAGATTCTAGTTAGGACTCTCAGGTAAAAAGGCCTCAGCAGAATTACTTCTCTGGCCTTCGCGAAAATCTTTTCACAACTGACGAGAGATGTCTCCTCTTTGATGGTTTCTGAGTGTATTTCAAGCTAAGATAATCAACGACCCTCAGATTCGACCGTCACCGCGTGCAGGTACATCGACGACCCCGATAAGACGCGACAACGCCCGTCGACGCCGACTAATCACTATTCGGACATGTGCACATCAGGCCTCATGCGACAAGGCGCGAGCTCTGCATTGCTCTGAACTTAGTCTCACAGATTCATCCCACGTATTACTATTTCCTCATCTCAACTGGATGGATCTCTGATGATGATTGACGTTTTCAGACCTTCCAGAATAATCGGAAGAGCCGTGGAACATCATCGTCCATCATCTACAGGTACATCGTGACTGTTCTGTAACTTTGCTCCTCTCACAAATCCCACGCCTGCAAGAAGTTGCTCGCTTCTCCTCGTTCAGTGAATCAATTATCCACGCCATGTCTTCTCCCGCCGAGATCGTAGTCCTCGGTGCCGGCGTCGCAGGCCTTACCACAGCACACGAAGCGCAGCGACAATTTCCCAATGCACAAATCACCGTGGTAGCCAAATACCTCCCGGGATTCACCTCTCCCACCGAATACGTGTCGCCCTGGGCCGGCGCAAATTGGCATTCTTTCGAGAGAGAACGTAACCAATTCGCCGAGTACGATGCCGTGGCGTTTACCAAGTTCACCGACATCGCCGCAAAGTTTCCCGAGAGCGGAGTCAAAAGCATGCCGATGCGAGACTTTTACGACAACGACGAAGCCCGCAAGGACATGTGGTTCGGCGACATTGTCGGCGGCATCAAGGACGTACCCAAGGACGAACTCCCGGAGGGCGTCGTGGTGGGATTGGACATGGACAGCTTCGTCATCAACACGGTCGCATATCTTCAGTGGTAAGCAGCAAAGCACGTTGCAACGTCGCTTGCATTCATTCCAAACAAGAGGGAGGGTGTTGCTCACCATCTTCGTCTTCACCGGTGGTGCGTAGGCTTCAAATGCAGCTCCTTCAGCGCAACGTCAGATTCCTGCGACGCTCCTACTCCCACGTCGACGCGCTCATGCGGGACTTTCCCGACGCAAAGGCCTTTTTCAACTGTACGGGCCTGGGCGCCAGACTCCTCGGCGGCGTCGAAGACGAATCTGTCTACCCGACCAAAGGCCAAACGATGCTTATCGCCGAGCCCATCAAGCCCCTCGAACGCATGTACATACGCATCTGCTCCGACTGGAACGAGGGAGAGTTTGCACATGTCTTCCCGCGGCCCCTCGGTGGCGGCGTGATCATCGGCGGCGTGCGTCGCGACCACGACTGGACTGCCGAACCGGACATGCAGCTCGCCGAGCGTATCAAGGAGAGATGTTGCGCCATTGCTCCGGAGCTGGGGAGGCCTGAGGATTTGCAAGTGATAAGTCACAATGTTGGACTGAGACGTGAGTGTGTTCTTTTTTTTCTGTCTGGTTAAATGGGACGAGGCACTAATGACGGACCGTGTGTGTGTAGCGAGCAGAAAAGGTGGTGCGAGAGTCGCGTTGGAAAAGAGGAACGGCAATTTTCTCGTTCACAATTACGGTGCGTCTGGCGCAGGATATCAATCTTCGTGGTGAGTAACCGACTCTGTCTCCTCGCGTACCGAGGTCTATCTGGTGCCCCAGGCGAGGATACTAATCGACATGTGAAATAGGGGCATGGCAGAACATGCCGTGAGATTGTTGAAGGATGAAGTGGCGGATAGATCGAAACTTTGAGGCCGGCGACTCTCCGAAATGAATCTCTCTCGCACGCGCATATTCATATCACCAGAGAAGAGGGACGAATTTAGATTGCACCCTAACTAGATATACATATACAATCACCATTTTCCCCAAAAGAAGATCATGGCCACTTTCTCATGTGTCCAGGTACGAGGGTCGAGGCGGTAAACATCACTTTTCCATAATTACTGTACAAACATGGTCAACACCACAGAGGCTTTATCGGTATCTCCCACCAAGTACCCGAGCTGGATCTGAAGTACTGGCACCTACGAAGATCCATTCCCTCAGCTGTGGGCATTTTTCAAGCTTCACCAATTGCTCTCTTCTCTGATGATAGCTGCTCATTGACAAATTGACAACTCATCCACCGTCACAGTGCGTACAACACCAGTTGGCTGCCCAGATTGCTCGCCTTACATCGCCGGTACGGGTACGTCTTCCTTCGCGCGCTTCTCCTGATTCAAAAAGCTTAAAGAAAGCCACAAAAATCGACCCCGCCCTTCTTTACCTACCTACCCACCCAAAAGAATTCCCGTCAGAGGTACAGGAGGTACAGGAGGTACAGAGTACTGAGTGTTACTATTGTTTATTTACATTATTATCTACTACTATCATCATCATCATCGTAAAAGGACCTCGCTGCCCAGTTCATAATCCCGTCATCACCACCCATCACCACGTACATCAACGTATATCAATCAGGTTCATCACCCGCGCCAACCCGCCAACACTCGCCTTCATTCGCTGCAGACAAAAGCAAAGAGTCCCAGGTTTTTTTCTTTTTTTCAAGACACAAGGACACACAGAAATGATATCCGAAACGGACCTCACACACCTCGGCCGCTGCGTGGCTCTGGCCCGGGCGGCGCTCGACGCGGGGGACTCGCCTTTCGGGTCGGTGCTGGTGCGCACCTCGACGGGCGCCGTGCTGCGCGAGGACCGCAACCGCATCACGACCGGGCGGGACGTCACCCTCCACCCGGAGTTGTCGCTGGTGGTGTGGGCGCAGCGCCGGCTGACCGACCCCGCCGACCGCGCCGACACCACCGTCTACACCTCCGGCGAGCACTGTCCCATGTGCGCGGCCGCCCACGCCAACGCCGGCATGGGGAGGATCGTGTACGTCGCGTCGTCGGCGCGGTTGGGGGAGTGGAGGGAGGAAATGGGCGCGACGCCCGGCCCGGTGGCGCTGTTGCCGGTCTCCGTGGTCGCGCCGGGAGTGAGGTGTGTCGAGGGACTGACGGATGGGATCGGAGATGCAGATGCAGATGCGGACGGCAAAGGAACAGCGTCGGCCTCGACGCCGGGGACACCGACAGAAACCGGTGGATCGATCTCATCGGGTTCGGCGGCATTGATCCGCGAAGTAAAAGAGTTGCATCGTCTTAAGCATGAACGGCAACAACAACAACAACAACAGACACAAGCGGGATTGAAACCTGTCGAGACTTAGTTCTTGAAAAGGATGTCGACCGGTATGGATCTATTGTGGGAATTCCTTGCAAGACCATTGTTGATGCCCACGCCCACTGAATGCTGTCAGTGAGCGTATGGCTGTTGACTGATGTGGGCAGTACGGAGATTGTGTGCTCGGTTAAGGACAATTTAGAAGATATTGGTGGTGGTGGTGGTGGTGGTGGCGGTGGTGATGATGATGAGCACGATCTTGACGAGCATGATCGCGACGAGTATAGAAAACCAGGCGAGGATGGAACATGAACATAAGCATCAACATCAATATGAACATGGGAGTAATTCTAAGTGATAACACGAAAAATTGCAAAGCACAAAGAGCCCTCCACGCTTCAACCATGAAATACTGACTCAACAAACAGCCACAGACCACAAACCGCTCTACATCTCCTTGTCCGTATCTGTAACCAGAGTCTTACCGTCCTGAGCGACCTTAACAGTCTCGACCTCTTCACCATGTAGAGACCTAGTCTCAGCCGGACCAAACGTGCCAAAGAAATCCAAGTCATCCACCTCGGCTAACCCAGCAATGGGCCAGAACTTGTTCAACAACACGTACGTCAACACCGACAACAACATTCCCAGCGGATACGAGATATCGTACAGGTTCGACCACCCTTTGAGGGTCTTTGTGGATCCGTACTTGACAAACTCGGCGAATCCAGGGACGTTGATCCACACACCCATGGCCCATGCCACGAGGGCTCGCCAGTTTACGCCGTGAAAGTACCAATAAATGCTCCCCGGATGATTCTCGTACAAATCCGTGAGCTTGATCAGCCGCTTCCGAAGGACAAAGTAGTCGGCGAACATGACGCCGGTCATGGGTCCGAGGAAGACACCGTACCCGCCCAGAACAGTCAGGAACTTGCTCGCACCGTTCAGGAGTTGCCACGGTTGTACGACGAACGCGAGGCACGACATCAGGAGCATCCCGCGGCGGATGGTGAAGAAGCGCGGAAGCAAGGCGGCCAGGTCGATGCCCGCCGAGACGCCATTGTTGGCCACGACCATGCCGAGTTGCGCGACGCCGAACGAGATGGCCGCAAACGCCACGGCCGCGCGAGACCGGGACGAGTTGTCGTAGTGCTGTTGCAGCGCGCTGAACAGGTCATACGGCGCCCAGAGAAGCGCCCCCTCTTGCTCGGGGAAGAGTTGCGCCGCACACGACGTGCAGATGATGCCGATCAAGGCCACGACGATGGTACCCATGGGGACCATGACTAGTTGGGCAAGGATTTGGTCTTTGGGCTTCCTTGCGTACCGCGTGTAGTCGGACTGGACGAAAATATGGACACTGATGGAGCTGATGTTCGTACAGATGCCCAAGGTCATCATCCACCCGAGATGGCTGCCCTTTGCCTGCGTGATGCCCGTGAGTCCACTGACATCGTGCACCAGCGTTCCGGCACCCTTCGCCTTGGCTGTGAACCAGACAAGGCTGACGAAGATGGTCGGTATGACAATGGCGCAAGAGATCAAGAATGGAATCTTGTACTTTTCCGGCTTGATCCACACGAGCGGGAGGTAACAGATGGTGAAGATGATGAAGCCTGTGAAATCGCCCGTGGTCATGGTCCCATTGGCCAGAGGCGTATCGACCTTGGCGAATGATGGCCATATCGCAGTCAGGAGCACCCGCACACACTGTCCGCCCCAGTAGACCTGGGTCGAGAACCAGATGCAGGCCAAAAAGATTCTTTGGATGACGATGAACCTGAAGCCTCGGGTGCCCCATGAGCACCGCTGAATGACAGGGAACCCTATGTGCCATTTCGCGCCTGGGGCTCCGCTTGCAACGCACAGAAAACCGACGAGTACGTTGCCAATAATGACCGTCAGCATTGCTTGCCAGACGTTGAGTCCAAGAGCGATTAGCGAGGACCCGGTGGTCCAACCGCCGATGTTGAAAGAACCGGTTATGACCCAAAGAGTCACAAACTGCCAAGGACCATAGGTTCGTCTGTGTGGCTCTAAAGGCCGGATGTCATGGTTGACTCTCTTGTCAAGGGCTCCTTCATCGTGGTCCTTGACTTCGAGGCGCTTGAAAATCCGCTTCATGGTCGTCATGTTTTCTTTTCTCGTTGTCTAGCTAAAGCCGGATTTCGAGATTGGCGAAATTGTGGACAACTCAACACCCTCGATCCGAAGACCGAGGCGAGGTTTTGTATCCTCGAGGAATTAAACTGATATCGATACCAGCCATCGCAAACACACAGATTCTATCTCAACATCTCTGCGCTATCGCCCCGATATTACTTCGGGACCCCAGAGAATCTGCGGGTGGAGAAATCCGAGCCACAAGCGTCGATGTGGTTCGGCAAATCATCTTCTGTCCTGTTATCCATTTTAGCAATTTACCAGCCTCAACCCAATGGGACACTCGGGCCTGAGTATTGGCATGAGCCGATGCATTCATCCGTTTAAGCGCCTGCATCAAGTTCGTATGTCTGGAGCATCCGATTCTGAGATTTGGAGCTGATAAACTGGTAAATGGTCGGATAGTATTTGGCCATTGTTGTGCCTGGAAGATCTGTTTCTTATCTTGTTCGTATTTATTAGAGACTCGAGCCTGAAGGCCGCGTATCCAGGCATGGTGGCAGTGACGGATACATCCTCATTTGCAAATCCGTGCAATCCCGCCAACATGTCGTCAACGGCCACTCAGGAGGAAGACTCGCGTACCATTACCCTCACCAATGGCAAGACATTCACCTTCGACTCGAATGCGTCAACAACAGACGAAGCCATCCCCGTCATTGATGTCTCTCGCATGTACAGTGACAAATTGGAGGACAGGAAGGCGGTAGCCGAAGAAATTCGCGAAGCTGCTCATGGCATTGGCTTTCTCTCGATCATCAACCATGTGAGTACTTGGTTAAAAACCTGGATGAAGGCCATCCACTCGGACTGATTCTGACCGTGATGTCTGTGACAGGGCGTGGACATGAAACTTGCCCAAGATGTGATGGACGAGGCCAAGTCATTCTTTGCCCTTCCCACCGAGAGGAAAATGGAAGTTTGCACAGACTTGATGCCTGATGAGTATTGTGGTTATCACCCAATGCAACACTATAATCCGAATGGCTGGAAGAAGAGAGGTGAATTTCGCATGATTCCACAGTATGAACGCCGGCTGACATCGCCCCAGATCTATACGAGGCCTTCAACTGGAATTACAATGCGGCCAATGACCCTGATTTCCCAGATGAATCCATTTCAGAGATCAACCTTTGGCCGACAGAGTTGCCAGGCTTCAAGAAGATCCTCTGCACGTATCAAACGGAGATGATCAGGCTTGCTCGGAAACTGACGAGGATGTTTGCGTTGGCGCTGCATATTCCTGAGGACTCCTTTGAAGATATGGTGCAGAGACCAGAGGCGGGCTGCAGGATACTACATTACCCTCAACAGGAAACATCTCGTGACGAACAGAATGGCATAGGGGCCCATACTGACGTCGAATATTTCACCATCATTACGGCCGACGCTGAAGGCCTCGAAGTTCTCAGCAAGTCTGGCCGGTGGATCAAAGTCAAGCCGATTCCGGGCTCATTCATTGTGAACATCGCAGACTGCTTCATGCGGCAAACGAACGACTTTTTCGTGAGTACAGTCCACCGAGTGATCAACGAAAGCGGACGAGAGAGATACTCGGTACCATTCTTCTGGGGGTTTGACCGGCGAAGCGTGATCAACCCTATTCCTACTTGCGTCAGCGAAGACAATCCGAACAAATACGAAATCATGACTGCAGGAGAATATTACTTGTGGCGGACTAGGCGACAGAAGATAATGTGGAAGATTGGAGAGGGTCAGGTACAGCCTTAGCTGCAGTCACTGAAAAGTAATGAGAGATTGTTGAACCAACCTGATTTCCATCGCATCATGTCATCTGTCGCTGCTCTGTCCAGTCCCATGGGATGCGTTGAAGTAGCTCCAGAGGAATAAAGATTTCAGGGTCAAAGTCTTGGACGGCAACTTCATCGACTCGACCGAGTTCGTGGTCTGCAGCATCCTCTTGAAGTGGTCGGAGCTCAAAGTAGCGGTCGATCTGCTCAACATATTCACGGAGACGATTACAGACCCATGCTGCAGCTGGAATGCTCGTGGCCAGATTCTCGAGCAACTCAGCCATACATACCCTATACATCGTCAGGCATGGCACCAAATAGTTATTATGGAATCATTGGCTTTCACACATCACCATTCTCAGGTGTTGATAGTCAGATCTAGGAAGTTCTTTTTTAATGAAACTGCTGAGGATGTGGCCGAGACCGGATAGCTCCTGTATCTAGATATCTGTCAGTTCATCGCCGATCGACAAAGGAAGGCATGCGGACCATTGCCAACCCCATGGCTCGCATATACTCCATTGGGATAGACGAGATTTCCTCAATCAATTCCAGCGCAGTCCTGCAAGCCTCGTGAAATGTCGTGTCATTTGATGTGAATGAAAGCATTCGTAAAAGCTACTTTTGTCAGCAGGCTCAGCGGAGGCCCTGAGTAATTTTACCTGGTACGTGGCTATTATATTGGCTGTTTGAAACCCGCACCGGTTCAGGCGGATGTCTTGCGATACCCTTTGGGCCTTCTTGAAGCGAAGCGGTAGGTTGGAATACGCCAAATTGAGCGGGCGTACTATCTTTTCCTGCGGGTCGTAATCAATAAGGAACGCCGTAGACAGGCAGCGATTGTCTAGATGAATCGTCGTTCTCTTGTTTCTGAAGTAGGAGATCAGGTGTTCGATACCTCGGTATATATCAGTGATAAAGTTCCATCCAGTAAGCCATTCAAGATTTTCCATAGATTCGGTGAAATCCTGATCAGGGAGGGTGGGATAGGCAACGGCAGATTGGAGCTCAGGACATCGTACGGCATGTCCAAGCACGAGAGAGGTATGTATTTCGAGCCGATACATGTGCCAATACAGCCGTCTTCTCTCTTCTCTCTCAATTGTCGAGATGCCACTAGGCCAGCGTCTTTCGTCGTAATATCCTTGTTCTGCAAGTGCACCATGGTAGAGACCGAGGTACTGTTGAAGCAATGCTGCATTGCCGCACTCTCGAGCGGTCAGGCAAACAAGATTAATCGCTTGTAGGTACTCGAACTCCAGGGATTCGCCGAAGGTTCCTGGGATGGCCGCGATAGCTTCGTCCAAGTACACGTTAGGGGTTACTGCGCATGAGATTTCCCGGGGAGTGAAAGTTGCGCCACTAGCAATCCTACAAGCGCTCAAAGCGCACACGGACATCAACCTCGCATATGATGCCCTACCTGACGGTATTTGCTTCGTATGCCAGTGATGCATGAATGATTGCTCATGCACGGTGCAAACCCTGGGAACGTCAATCATGGTGGAAACACGACGGTCTGGGAGAACCAACACTGGATACACAGACTCGAAGAAATTGATGAGTAAGTCTTGTATGAGCTCTCGCGACCCATGCTTGTCTGGTGACAATGTCCATGGCACACCAGATCCCTTAGAGCCACGCGGTTTACCTCGTTTAGCGGACGGCCTGTTCCACGTGCAACTGACTCCAAAGTCAAGACATGTTAGGCATCGAGAATTGTCGGCCGGGTCGATTCTGCATCCGCGGCCTCTTCTGTGGCAGAAGTCGCACGCCTTGAGAGCGCGCTTCGGTTTGATTGATCTTGGTTCGGATTCGGCCATCGAAGTCGAGTCTGGCAGGTGGGACTGGCCCTCAAATCGAACTCGAAACGTGCTGTTCTCGCAATGAAAACTTGGGCTACTCAAAGAACATGATTGTTATCACAGTTGGAATGAGCAGAATGGACAACATGGCTAGTTGCTGAACTGGTAATGTCCCCAACCTACCTTTGGTAGGTGCCCAGCTCATTAGATAAAGTTGGCCGGAAGCAGTTCTGCATAATTGGCGTTCTTCAACCACCGTACGAATCTACGGGAAAGCATGGACCTCACGGTTGATCGATCGAACATCTCGCAAGGGGCCATACCGAGTCACTCAGCACTGATAGTATGGGTGGCTTTCTCCTGACATAAAGAGATTGTGCGCTCCAATTTGATAACCATGCACGGAGATGTCGAGCCATCTCTGCCCTCACCTGTCGGGATAGTGGATATCAAGGCGTACGATCGTCAGACGATTGACACTTCGCGATGGAAAACACCCACTGAGCTATTCTTCAGCAAGACTAGTCGTTGAAAAATGGATAGGACATATCTGGCTACTAAACGGGCGATCAAACCGTAGTGCGAACCCAAAGAATCGGACCGGTCATTGATCTTCGACTACAGTCTTTGTATGTGCTATGTAGCAAATAGTCGACCTCAAGTGACGGGGCGGCACACACTCAGCACTACTTGTACAAGACTCACTAAATCTGCATATTCCTTTGCATAGAAGGTACCACATGGGCGGATCAATACATGCTACCAAAAGCTGCATCCATCCGATCCCAGCACACCGCTCATTGAGCACATACCCTCCCGAACACTGCTCCTCTTTTCGACGCCGCCAGCCGGGCACCAAAGCAGGTATAAGAAAAGAGTCCCACCAAACCCGCTCAACCCGAAACACAGGGGAAAGGAGTAGCATAAACTTTTGAGATATTCCACAGGGCTTTCTGTCCGCCGCCCCGATCATCCTAAGCAATCCACACCCAAGCCTCAAAAAGTAAATTCGTTTTCTGAGAAAACGGACATCATAAGGAATCATAAGACATCAAGTCAAAAAGTAAACCCACAAACCACAAACCATTTTCGTAAGTCGTGAATCCGAAAGTGACAGAATAATAAAAGTAGGAGGCGTCCAGCTGTGAGATATGTCCTCCTATTAAATGGTACAAGGCCCTGTGGGGCCGGCATTCGATTTATGGCGTAGGTGTGTTTGGAAATAGAGAATAAGAGACGCGAGTGTTGCGACGAGGCCTAGAATTCGTCGTGCCAGCTCGTCTGCGTCCATTCGGTTTAGGGGAGTCGCCTGTAGGCACTGAGGACTTCCTCTCGGGAATTGGAATGGAGGGTGCTGATGCGCCACGATCATGTCTGGGTGCTGATGAAGTGGTCGGCGTATTAGGCAAGTCGCATTCTGCTCCTTTCACTTTGGCTTGGTCACTCTCATCGTCCTCATGTATAGTCTCCTTGCTTCCATCCCGATTGTAATGTTCAGAATAGTTCGAGACATCTTGTAGGTCGAGTCTGAGACTTTCTTTTGATTCGCAGAAATTCGCCAAATGTGCAAAGTCAGAGAGAGAGGTGCTGGAATGGGAAGACCTTTGGGTTCCAGCGATGGAGGATGCTATCGAAAAAATGATGCTCTCTTGAGAGCTTGATTTGCTGATTGAAGAGAACGGGCTTGGTAGAATGTGAGGTCTTTCAATTCGAGGTGGATTTTGAAAATCACAATGCTGTGGAATGGCGGTCGATTCCGCGTTTGCGACCGAACCATTTGGTGCTGGGTGCAGAGAACCAAGGCCCAGGCCTAAAAGTGGCGAGCCCGGTTCTTCATCTTGGACAGGTGACCTGCCCTCCCCCGGGTATTGTACCACTGGTCGATATGTCGTCCTTGGCAGCTGCATCATGAGAGGAGTGGAGGCAGATGAGGAAGGCTCGACAATGGCGGATTGTTCGACGACCATATAGTTCTCTGCTGGGATGTCACTATTCTGAGGTCTCTCCAGTGTTGCATCCGAGTCACTCTTATCCTCATCGGAGGCATCCTTATCGGAGGCGACATCCCAAGAATAGTCAATGGCATCTTCCCAATCTTGAAGCTGGACAAGATCAGTCGTGAGGTTCAACTTAGCTGTCGATGATTGATCGCTAAGATGTTCCACAGGTTCATCCAAGGTTGCCTCCACATTTGTCATTGTCGATGTGATATTATAGTACGAGGCTTGGAGTTGTAGCTCGCCTGATGATTGACTCCGCCTCTTGTATCGTCTTGTTAGAGAAGTCAAGTCATTGCAGGAGAGGCTTGTTGAAATCTCCGGCAACTGCACTTTGTCTTCCTCCAAAACAGCCTCCATCCTCGAGGTTGGAGGGTTCGGGAGGGGCGCAGTGCGGAGTGGCAAAGCTATGTCATCTCTCGTGGACACAGCATGAACGACGTCAGGTAGGATGGGAAGTGGCTTTCCGAGCACGCTTTGGCGGCTGATAGGGCTCAGCGCTGACATTCTCTGGGACAGCTGGGAAGATGGAGATACATCAGCCGATGTGACGGATAATCTGGTAGGGCGGGAGAAATTTTCCATCGATCGTGACATTCTAACATCAGAGGGGCTATAAGGCAACAAGAGATTCTCCTTTGGGGGAGGCTCAGGCCGAGGCGGTGTGGTAGGAAGGTACGGAATAGCAGCGGTTGTTGGTGACGTTGGCTCGTCAAAACCTGGCTGAACCGATCGGTCGACCTTGGTCGTAGGGAGTTCAGTGATGGGGATTCCGCGCACATGGTCCTCGGGCAGCTGGCCTGCTTGGATGGCTTGGTATTCAGAAGTCAAGTGTGACTTGGCAACAGTATCAATGTTTTGAAAATGAGCTTGCTCTCCATGACTCAGATGTTGGAAAGCGAAAGGACCAGATATGCTACGTTTCATGCCAGTGCCTAAGAATGTTAGCCAATGATCCCTTGACCGAAAGGTCAGAATGCCTACGCTTTGAGCCATTGGTGAATTGTCGTTGCAGCGACTTGACAGGGGAAACCTCTCCCACCCGTTTCCCTCCACGTTCGGGCGACGTATCCTCCACAGGCGAGGACAGCAAGTTGAGCTTACTGCCTTGTCGTTTCAGTATTCGAGTGCTCCGCGACAGAAATCCTTTGGCATTGTTCTCATAACGATCAGACAGTGGCAGGTTGCCCTCGGTATAACTTTGTCTGGATGATGGTCTGGAGGTATATTCATGATTAGAGCCATCAGATATCGATCGAGTGTATTGAGACCCGGCAGAAGTCACAGTGTTGGTGCGAGACCTTCCCTGGTATCTGGGAAAACCATCGTTAGGCGACGCCCCGACGCCACTGTGCTCTTTCATCACCTCTGTCAAGGCTTGTCGTGATGGTTCGACACTGTCTTTGGAGAGCCAATCATGGGCAATAGAATGCAACTTGTCGCCGTTCTGTTTCGTATGTCCTTGAATCCAATGAAAGCGGCCCATTTTGACGGCTTGTGTCCTTTTGCTTTGGTACAATATCAGAGATCCTATGGTGGATGTTGCTCAGCTTCATTCAAGCTGGTCCAGTTCTGATGCCCACAACGGAGGCGTCTGCTGCTGTCGCAACAGGACCTCTGCGGAGTGACGCACACTTGGAGTTTACAGACTTGATATGGCCGTCGTAGGCGGGGACACGGAAAATTGAGGTGTATTGTGGCGCACAAAATGTTTCAACTCTGGGGAAACGTGTCAGTTGAATCGTTTTCACTTTGGACGAACACAAATGTCGCGTGGAATTCCAATCTTACCAACGGCCTATGTTCGAAGGCGGACGAGTTTCAAGTGACTGATGACCAAAATCTCCCGTTCCTTCGCTGGATCCTGGGCTGCAGGTCATGTGTTTTGCCGATCTAAGAGATCTGAAGCCAGTCGTGACTGGGACTCCAAGTTCTGACAGTTTCCGAGAGCCAACCGTTCCTTGTCTAGTTGCTGGAAAAGTGAATACGAGAGGATTTGGACATCACGGAGGAAATCATTCCAAATCAGAAAATGGACTTGGGAACTAGAAGATATTCCAAATATAGATGGGATGGAAGAATATACAGTTGCTGGAAGTTGATAGACAACATGAGTGACAACACGGGTTGAGAGCAAGAGATATCTGCACATGGTCTTCCTTACCATTGGGTACACACGGCGTACAGGTGGAGAGTAGTAGTCTTTGTTCTGAAGCTACAAAGTAGAGCTGCATTGAAGACTCCAGCAAGGCAAGGACAGGGGCAGAAAGTGGTCCTTCGTGCCGGGCGTTGCTGCATAGCGGATAATGGGAACGGGAAGCATCCACTAACGCCTAACAAGCATGGTGAGCGAGCATTGTACCTTTTAGAAAGACGCGTCCTGACTCCTGAGACGGACGGCTTGAGAAGCAACCCCATGGTCGTGAGGAAAGGCAGGGAGTTTGGGGAGAAGTTAGAACTGCAGATGAAGTGGAGTTTGAAGGAGCAAGCCGAGGAGATTTGATGGGGCCAGGTCCTCGTCAGGAACCGGGTGAATGCAGCAGCAAAGGTCGAGGATCACGCAGAATGGCGCCAGAAGCGGAACCAGAAGCGGAACCAAGCCTCATGCATAGCGGAAGCCACCTCCCGGCCCTGGTATTCGGGTACTAGGGTCAACGGATCCACGTTCGACGACGGTACATACAGTGGTCTCTCTCCGATCCCTAGCTGGGTTAGTCAGGATACCTTCTTGTTTGTCTCTTACAGACTCCTTACAGTAGGCAGAACAACATTCAGTGCTCTGTAGCGAAAGATGCTGCAAGGAAGCATATTCGCTATTCTTCTCGCTTACCATGGCCGTACCTCGTCGGGAAGACTCGTGCTGGTTGAATGACTCCCGGGGTTCTCGTGTTTGGTCCCGGTTTGACAGCTGACAATTGCAGCTTTAAACAGACCGAACAACAAGAGACGCGAGTGTGCTCGTGGTCACAGCCGGAAACACGGTCGGCTGAAGCAACACGCTTCAGACTTTCCCACGTACAAGTATGTACGTACCAAGTACCTGCATGGCGTGACTTCAATTGGCTGTTTTTCCTACTATGCAGCTCTCACAGCTCCAGGCAGCTGACGCCGTTTCCGTACGGACAGTGATCAACACAAATCAAGCCACCTCTTCATTGTTTCAATGGCGGCTGGGTATGTAGTTTCGGAGCCCCGTAGATGGCGTGCCTGAACATTGCTCGCTTGGTAGAGGCGAGAATTGGCAGGCAGTTGCGCAACAATAGTATCGTGGTCCGTTCTGAAAATGGAGAAGCCAGAGCCCGGCGATCCCAGGGGGAGGATGACGCGGTTGTTCTACAGGGCTTGGAAGGAAACTGTAGGCATGATTACCATGCTCCGTAGGTATAGCTTTGGGGCTGCCACTAGACTGTTAGAGGAGCCGATGGCTGAAGCTAATATCAAGGAGTTAGGGAGATTGTAGCAGGAGGACGCGTGAAGAGGTGGATTGGTGGGTAGAAGCCTAACCAGGGCGGTGGGCGGTGGGCGGTGGGAGACTGGCAGATTGAGAGTTGGGCACGAGTGCAGGACGGAGGAGACCGATGACTCGATGAGGCTCACTTGGCCGAGCCACGGCAAGAAGGCTTCGGAGAGTCGGCGCAACTGATCTGCCAAGGCTAGTCCTGATCCAGGGAAGGCGCGTTTGCTTGCGGAACAAGGAAGTCACGATCGTGCATGCAGCATCGACTCCCCCTGCATCGTCACGCTATACTCTACTCCGTCCCAATGCTACAATACCGCCTCCCTTCTCTGGGTCCCTAGATCGGCGACGTTCTCTGCCCATCAACAGCTGTGATTGCTGTATTCTGGCTCGATATCTCCCGTCAGTACCACAGCAGCGCTCACAATCGGTTGAATGGGATACGTCGTTGGGGCATATGGAGTGAACATACTGTATCACATCGTCACGGCGGACTACACTGGCTCGCTCTGCTAAACCGACGCCAAATTCTTCTTGGCTGCACCGAGCCTACGGTAGACTCTCGTTCCCTTCTCAAACCTTTGTCACATTCACCGAGTCATGATCCTTGTCGTCCCCATCGGTATGCTGCCGAACCAATCATGACGGCCCTCTCCCTGTTGTGCAATTGTCGTCCAGTCCACCTACAATACAAGTACGGGTAGTGCGTCTCCGTACTGTATTGTATGGCCTACAATATGCTAGGTTCTTGGAAGCTTCGAGGCTTGTGGAGACAACATGACTGCACTGCCGTAATAAACACTACTGGACTTTTTTGTTGGCTTGCTGCGACTGATCGAAAGGTCTTCAGGTCCTGTACACACTTCATGTGCTTGCAGATGTCGCCGATGGTGAAGACCTGACGGAAATTGACGGTACTCACAAGGAAGACGATTGACACATTTACCCTTACCGGATCGACCGATTGTGTCCCATGCAGCCACGCGTCTCGTGTCTGTTGATGGCTTGCCGATCGCTGGCCGCAGTCTCGTCGGTGCCCCAGTAAGAACTTCAGCTCGTTCCCAGGACTCCAGGACCCCAGGACTGTAACATGGTCCACCCCTGGCTGGAAACAACTGCCAGCGGCACAAAAATCACCCAATCTTGCTACATGACAGACGATCACATTCATTAGATCGTTTGGACCATTTTTCAGGAGTTGATCGAGCGAACGATCGATCTTGGAGACGAGCCGATTTCGGTCGATGAGTTTCGACGGTGTTCACGTTCGTTCGATCTCCATGCTCAGCACCAGAAGACCTCTTTCGGAATTTCCGAGCTGCCGTCCACGAGAACTAAACGTCAACACTTGTGCGATGGCATCGGGTACTGTGTTCCAAGTGCCTGCAGCCGCGGAGTCGTGGTATTGCCGAGCTTCTGGGTGGAATCGTTATTGAACACAAGTCGTAGCGGGGCGCAACAACACCAGCTTGGTAGAGGCAGCAGAGCATGCAAGCTCAACTCCCCTCGGGCAGCAGAGCATCCCCCGTCGGAAACTTTGCGTTGCCAGTACTCTCCGGATACACTCAGTCTATCTGGTAGGTGTCTGAAGGCCGAGATAAGTGTGGCTTCTCGAGGAACGACGCTAGTTGGTCCTTGATTAGTTTGTTTTGCGTGGTTGCTGCTGGCTTTCCTTCGTCCTCGTTCGCATTGCTCCTTGTTCAACAAATCTGCGAGACTGCGGCAAAGCAAGTCTAGCCAGGTTTCGGGCGTGGGATGGGCTTGCCAGCCTTTCACTAGCCTGCAAGGTGAATCACCGTACGATAAATGTGCATGCGGCAACTAGTCGTGGAAAGCGTGTCGAAGGCATGTGCAAAGTCATGTCTATTGTGACCTCGCACCCCGTAGCGTGGACCAGGTCCCTCGCGTTGCGATGGTGCTGATGCAGAAGTGGTTGTCTAGATTGTGTCCTTTTGTCAGAAAAGACTACTAGGCAGAAATCTGCATTCGCTCGCGAGCTTTGCACAACACCATCTTCGCTTATCACATCGTTCCAAAAACCAATTAGCGGCCCATCGAGCAACAATCCCACACTATCGACCCAGACACCGCCTTTTGATTGCAAGGACATCTTGGTGCTGAGCAGGTCGAGGGTATTGTCAGCAATGAAACGAGTTAGAGGACCGCTCTGAACCGTCCCTCCCAGCTGCCGGGTTTAGTCCGTGGCTGCAGATGTGGTAGCACTTTTCACGTCAAAATGCCTGCACGACCGTTGGATGTTCGTGGCAGCAATATAGGCTTTCATGATGTACCCTCCGTAAACGGCCGCAGATCTACAACATCAATGTCAAGGTCAAAAAAACCATCTACCGTGGCACTGTTTGTTGAGAAAAGAACATTATCCATATCCACCGGCCGCACATCTCGAACATTTGCCAGACATCACCTCTCACCTGACCTTGGTTGCGTCGGCTTTCAGAGCTCTCTGGCTTCTCGCTGCTGGTCTCAGGCATGTGTTGACTAAAGCAGCTAGTTGTTACTCTGCGGCCGTTGAACGATAGGCAAGCTACGTAGAAGCGACACAAGGGTGTCCTGCACCAGGCCAGCATCTTTTACGTCAATCCCAATCCTAGAATACTAGTCGAGAAACGACATCGAATGCCTTTCTCTGGTAGGCTTTAGGGAGGGACAAGGAATCAGAATTTAATCAGAATTTAATTTCAGCCAGCACATCCTCGGCTACGCTCACGGTTCATCGTCGGCAGGGTAGGGCAGGGTCTCTGGTGGTGAGGATTGAGTTGGCATAGCCGACGGTGACAGGCCAGTGACGGATTGATGTGAGATGTCAGATTGTACCTTGATCGAGTGCTCCAACAGACTTCTGGGCGACTGCGCCGACTGGTGATGCTGTCCAGGATCATGGACCGGCGGCTGACGGATTAGGAACATTGATCCGTCTGGTGAACAGGGCCTGGGTATGGGACACGGGTATTCCGTACCAGCCCTTGTGCAAGGATGATGCAGTCAGAAATCGTGAGAACTCTGTGAAGGATTATTGATGCTCATGATTTCTCGGCTGTTATTTCGTGCTTTACTGGCACCACCATTGGCCGGGCATTTTTCTCTGTGTCGTTGTGGTGGCTCTGGACACGCGAGCTCTGGCGGGGTTTTCTCCACGTGTCTCAACCGCGACGGACAGTCAGGCCGCCCCAGCTACTGTAAAGTCCCGACCGTATTGTACCTGTACAGTGTACTGTATGTAGGTGCACCAGGCCTCCCTGCACCTCTGGAGTTGAGCTCATCTGAGGTCCCTCTAAGCCGCCTGTGGTGGCCTGGTAGGCTTCTCAGCTTCTGTGCTCTCAGTCTCTTCCTCCCTTCGCCCTACGACTTCACGGGACACTTGTCTCAGTTTCTTCAATTATCCATTATCCACGCTGCCTGCCTGACCCCTACACCTGCGGAACTGACCAGCTCACGCCTGCGAATACTTCTCCTGCGCTTGATATTTCCTTCATTCGAATCAGGGTCCATCCATTGCGATCTGAGTTTCTGCCGAGTCCATTCTTCCTGTATTTCCTCCTGCAAAGCAGTAAGGGGTCCAAAGGATGCCGAGTTCCTCCCGCACATCATACGAGACATACCAGGCGCGCATCCCTGCAAGACAACGGCTAAAATGCAGCTTGCAGGTGCCATCTGCACGCTTATGTACCTCCCGCCAGACTCCACGTGCTAGACGCGGTCTCACATCCTTCGAGGGCTTCCAATTCTCCGGGACCTCCTGAAGGATACATAGTCATGACATCGTCGATGCATTGCGATGGAGTCTTCTGCAGGGAGGAACTTTTTTTTCCCCTCGACTTCCACCGCCGTGTCGCCATGTCTCTCGGTACCGGTCCTCGCTTGTGGAGAGGCCGTGTCAGCTATCCAAAAAAGAGAAAAATGCTCTGCGAACGCGTCCCAGCCCTACAAATTTTCGACGAAAAGCAACAATTATTATTATTAAATGTCGACGAATATGCTCCTTCGGGACGCATTACTTCAACGCGTTGCGGAGTCGACCGAGTCGTGTGTCTTCTCCGCCTGTCGCTCAAAGCATGAATTTCACCCACATAAGGGGCGAGGAGAATCGCGCCACGGTTATGGAACTCATTCTTCACATCCACGTCGGGTCAATATGCTCAAACACAAAGACTCCGTTCAACTTCGGCTACTATGAGATGTGTGAAAAGTCTGTGACGGTCGCTGAACCCTGCAGAATTCCATCGGTCCGCGTCTTCATCTTCGATCAAATTTTGACACTGACATCTGCCTGAGCGGCGAAGGCGGGTACCTGCATTTCCTGAACAAGGCATTCCCTGCCGGACTCTGCATAGCCGTATCACAACATTCCTGACAGCTTCAAAAATTTCTTGAAACTGCAGGATGCAGATCCTTCGTCCTTGAAGCCCATACAACTACCACATGCCTCATCACGGGTACAGCAAAACCAAGCATGCTTCGTTTCTGACCCGCGTACTTGTGCAATGCACGACTAAGCAGATGTATTTCCCTGAATTCAAACGGCAATGACCACCAACTGTCACTATAGCCTGTACAAAGGAAACTGGAGTTGATGGAACAAAAGCGAGGCGTAGGGGACATTGCTGCAGGCTCAAACACGGGTTTTAACAGCAAGCACCCAAACTGGACACCGCCTCTCTTGTCTAGGTCGCTTCAGGCATGCAAGAGAACCTGTGAGATCGTTGGATTCGTCCTCATTTCAACAGGTTAAATTGGTCTCACGCAGCATTGGAACTCAGCGTCCGTAAGTATGTAAGTGTGGTGAAGAGCTCTGCTTTCATGGTGCGTACTTGGTCTCTCCTAAGTACGCTCAAATCATGGCACCTTCGCTTCATCCAAACAAGGTACGATTTCCTTCCTCAATAATGCTTCTTTCTCCCTGAGTCATGCCGGCCTTGATGTCCCAAGTCCTCTTACCCAAGCCCATAGCTCTCAATCCTTCTTCGTTGACCTTGGTCCAATCTACAGCGTCTCTGAAGCCGAGTTCGCCGTCGCCACCAGCGCCCGGGAAGTCTGGCGGCGGACTATACCTCAACGCACTATGACGCTGTCTGTTGAGAAACTCCAGATTTGATCTTGTCATGGCACATGCAGGAATGTACAAGACACTACTATCTCCCCTCCCGTGGTGTTCCTTGTCCACTGCGTGAATCATGTCACAATGCCAGGCCACATAATCGCCGGGTTCGACCTGGGGGATACTGACCATGGTGCTCTCGAGGTCCAGGTCTGGATGTGTCTGGGTGTTGTACTCTTGACACGCACCAGGAACCGAGTTGGGGAACGTCGCGTCCAAATTCAACTTGCCGGACGCTGGGTCAAAGAATGGCCTCATGATCAGGTAAGACGTCGCGTGTCTCACCAAGGGACATAGTGTGAGCGTTCCTTCTCCTGGTCCGGTGGACGACATGCTCAACCATCCTTGGAAGAGGCGGAACATGCTACATGCGCCTGCGCCATTGTACAGGTCCATCCGCGCGTTGATCCGATAGCGAGCGTCGTATGGGTCGTAAGCTTCCCAACTACCGTTGAGGATAGCCTGATATACTCGGGAATATTCCGGGTCTTCCCATCGCTCAAGGCTGCCGCCGTCAGTGTGCGGGCCCAATGCGAACTTGGCATCGCCTGGCTGACGGATGCGAAAGCGGTCGGCATAGGTGAGAGGGTAGGTTGTCGAAATTTCCGACTTCGGGTCGGACGAATGCCAAAAGGAAGCCAGGAACGATTGTACTTTCAGCATGTTCGGATGCGCACGAGCTTGGACCTGTGAAGGCGTCCAGTACAACTCGTATACCGCTGGGTTGTCTGGCGGGAAGGCCTTGACCTTGGGCTTGTTGGCAGCGATATAGTCCTGGGCCTGCTGCTTCAACGCCAGTGCCTGGTCTCGGGGCAAGACGTTCCGAATGACGGCCGTGCCCCGGTGGCGTACGGCGTCGATCTCTGCACGAGGGACAGTGCCAGCGGCGAGGTCCTTGTACTCGATGCTGGGTATGATCTAGGGATCGATCGTGTCAGTGCAACCCGGTCGTCGACTCCCTTTAAAGACGTGATGTATGAATGTTCAAAAGGGGGTTATGCAGTATTTCGCACGAGACGTACATTGCTGCCTTCTGACTTGATCTCTTGAATCTCTCTCCTCAGGCTGACAAGGAGCCTCTGCCAGGACGCAGCGAGTGCTTCTTCATTGCCTTGAATCAACGACTTTTTCAACTCGCTGAACCGTGACGGTAGCGGGTCAGGCTTCTTGCCAGACAGTGACGGGAAGACCGAACTGATGTCACCGGCCTCTTTGGTTAAAGTTGATGCTGCGGCCCGTTGGGCAACGGTACCGAGGAGTCGTTTCATCCGGGGACACAGTATAAGGTATGGCGAATCTTTTTTTTTCCCTCTTCTATTCTTTTGGAAGGTACCTTTGTCTGGGAATCAAATCCTGCCCTGGGGCTGATCCCCTTTGCCCTCCGTTCTTAAATGCTCGTTCTGTTCCGACATGCAGCTTCGGATACGGTTCCAAATCTAGATTAGCAGAATTGACGTAGGTGACATTCGTGGGCAGTTTAGTTGTAGCGCGTTCTGTGATCCGCCGTATACACACAAAAGCTTTTTTGGGGGTTTTTTTTTTCTGGGGAGCCTACCGCGTCTCACCAGACATGTGCGCCGATACGAGTACGGGGTAGATGAGGAGAAGGCGGACGTGACGACTCGAAATCTTTAACTCAGAAAACCCGGCGAACCTCGGCCCTCCCCGTGGTACCAGGACGCCGACGATGAGGGGGAAATGTGCCAGTCAGGTCGCATACCACCGACGCGGCCTCTGGTAAAATACGTTTATAATATATATATATATATATATTGTATGTACCCATGTCCTCAGGTCTGGTTAGGGATAATGCATTGAATTGAACCGTCTTTTCCCCGAGTGAGACGCATCGACACAACATTTTTTCTTCTCTCTTTTCAACTCTAGGGACAAGGGACAAGGGACAAGGGATCGATTACCTTCGAGCACTTTTACGGATAGTCTCAAGTAAGTTATTCGCTTGTGGGCCGCCGAAGGTGCCCATACTGGTATTCGAATTTGGGGGATTTTCTGAGAGAATCAGAAGCAGCAGACCGGCGGTGCTATACTGGCATAGCTTGCCTACCCACGGCCTGAACTAGACAACAGATAAAAACATCCTGTCGTCGTCGTGTGTTGAGTTACCATCATCGTCGCTGGGAAATAACAGCACCAGTATCCACACCAACACCACCACCACCAGCAAGACCCATACCAGCGAATACCTCATTCGAGCAGTGATCAGTCACCCAGAAAAAAATTGTTGTCGGACCATGGCTCAACAGGTTCAGGGAAAGACTGCCATCGTGACCGGCGCCGGGTCAGGTAAAGTCGCCGTCGCCCCTCGGGCTTTCTCCTCTTCCTCCTCTTCATCCTCCTCTTGCCCAGTCATCACACCTTATATCACATGGCCGTGTTCTATACGGGCCCATCCCTGCCTCTCTACCCCTGAATACCACTAGATACTCGGCACTCGGTACAAGTTAACTGACGGACAAACGTTGGTTGGCGTGATTATTAGGAATCAATCTTGAGTTCGCGCGGTTGTTGCTCCAAGATGGCGCGAACGTCGTCTTCGCCGACCTGGCTCTGCGGCCTGAGGCGGAGGACCTGGTCAAGCAATACCCGGACACGGCTGTGTTCAAGAAGACCGACGTGACGTCCTGGTCGGACCTGAACGACATGTTCACCGCGGCCGTGTCGCGGTTCGGCGACGTCGACATCGTGTGCCCCGGCGCCGGAGTCTTCGAACCCCCCTGGAGCTCGTTCTGGTACCCTCCGGGCTCGGCGGAGTCGCAGGACGACCCCCTCGGCGACCGGTACAAGCTGCTGGACATCAACCTCACGCACCCGATCCGCGTGACGCAGCTGGCCATGTCGCACTTCCTCAAAAGCGCGTCGTCGAGCCCGTCGAAGCACCCCAAATCCATAGTGCACATTGCGAGCATCGCCGGCCAGACGGCCTCACTTGGGTACCCTCTGTACCATGTGTCGAAGCACGGCGTGCAGGCTCTGGTGAGGTCGTTGGCCGACCTGGACGAGTCGCATGGCATCCGCGTGACGTGCGTCATGCCGGGCGTGGTCAAGACGCCCTTGTGGACCGACCATCCCGAGAAGCTAAAGTTGATCAAACAGGACGGTGAAGATGCGGATCAGTGGGTGATGCCGGAAGAAGTCGCACAGGTCATGTTGGCGTGTGCCAGGGATGACAAGATCGACAGGAACATAAGAAGAAGAGGAGGAGGAGGAGGAGGAGGAGGAGGAGGAGGAGGAGGAGGAGGAGGAGGAACCTCGTCGGGTACGAACGGGAGTGGAAGTGTCGGTGGTGACAATGTGATTACCATCAAGGGAGGTTCGTGTCTGGAGGTGTTGGCGGGCCATGTGAGGGATGTGCCTCTTTTCAATAATGTCGGACCGTATGCCTCGGGAGTACCGGGGGCGACAGTGCAAAGGGGGAAGATATTCGCGGAAGAGATTTTCGGTCTCTTGAAGCCCGGTTGGGGCTCGTTCTGAGACGCCAATGACGAGAGAAGGATACCTATGATTTGGTTTGGGTTTGCTTGTGTCATGCCCGGAAATGAGGAACGAGGAATGAATTGTGTAGCAGAACGAAACGACAAAATGGAACTGTGGTATTGCTAAAAAAACACCGCTTGTTGTGTCTTCGCATTGGGTCGGTATGGTACAAGTAGGACCGACGGTGGAGAGATTGTGGAGGTTTGTAGAGAAAGAGATCTCTAGAAGACAAGTCCAGCCCACGATATTCCCGAGTCCTCTAGTCCGTACTAAGGGTGGTGGGTCAGATATACTACTTAGGTATGCAGTACTTCAGCATCACACTCTTTGTCCGTCGGGACTGCAATACCGAAAGCCGGGCCTAAATAGTGCCCCAAACAGTTGTGGGATTGACATTTGTCGTCAGGTTCCGATCAGAGCACCAGTTACCTTCGGCACAACATCAGGCATGGATCACGCACTCGAGGACGCCATCCAAAGCGCGACAGAGGCACGGGTCAAAAGCGTCTTGCTGAAGATCTGCCAGGAGAGCTCAGCCTGTCGTGACGCGGTCAGCAAGGAGCTCCTCCTCGTGACCGCGACGACGGCGGGCACACAGGACGAGAAAAGCAAAAAACGAGTTCGCCAGGCCTACGAAACATGCGCCCACTGCGAAGAAGAATATCGCGTCGTAGAGAACGACTTGCTCGACGGCTTGTGCCAGTATCATCCCGGTGAGTTTTTTTTTTGGCTTTGCTCCTTGACGTTTCGGTCGCTGCCACCGCAGAAAGAACCTGGGGAAGCCGCAGCCACGACCAAAAAATAATAAGACTGACTCGAAGCCGTAACGTGCGGGTACGCGTACAGGCAGCAGAGACTGTGACTGGGATCACGACAAGTTCGCCGACTTTGAACCATGGAGGGATGGCGATCCGGAGGACTTCGAGGACGACCCGGACTTTGCCGACGCGTTCAAGTGGGATTGCTGCGGCGGGAACGGAGCCGCCGATGGCTGCGTGGTGACGAAGCATCAACCGGACGAGACGAAGAGGATCAAACTTGGACGAGTCTGAGGGCGAGATGCCCGGAATGGCAGCTTACGGCTTCCAACAGAAGAACGGCCGGGTTTTGGAAAGCCACCTAGCTCTTTTCCAACCGAGATGATGATGAGGCGCCTTGCAGTGCTGGATCTTAGTACAAGTACTCGCATCTGGATTGTTGAAGGGTTTGATGCACTCGATCAATGCAGTAGTGAGAGAGCGGATATAGTCGAACGATGGAACAAAGATCTATGCTGTTCTTGAAGGGAAAGATGTCATTAAATTTATGGCGCTTGGATTCCCAAGATAAGCGGAGGTTTCGATCTGGAAGGCCGTGCACGCGAGATCCTTCTAGCTCAACCCGGTATCGGGTATCAGATCAAGTCAAAATCGACCGAGTGGTGATCTTCAATCGCATGTATGCTGGAGTATGCTGGATGCCAGAAAGCCCTGTTGTCTCGGGGCGCAATGACTGTAAAGATAAGTATGACCAGTCGAGGCTGACACGCCCTAAAAGTCCTATCTCGAGTCCGATAGGACAAAAGCCACTGCCGGCCACGAAGCCTTCTGAGTGTGGTCCTTGTCCAATGGCGATGATAAGGCATCGATAAATCTAGGTTTGGATCCCATCAACGGTCTCGCTTCGTGAACCAAAAATGGACCGCCACGTCGTTGAGGATACATATCTACAGTAGATAACCAAAAGCTTGCGAGCTTGCTGTCGTCCTCAGAACAGCCGTTGCAAATGTTAATGTTACCGTCAACATCATGGGAGAGATCCTCGTTTTTGCGGATCAAAGTACGAACAGCGCCGTCGTGTTGCAGGAGGCATGCAGAAGACGTGACCATGCCCGTCTGCAAGACTTTCTGCGTCGGGCGACTGAAGCTTTGAGCTCAGAAGCCGACTCCGCATCTCATACGTTCAGAGACAATACCGGACTCTCCTCGCCGGAGGAACTCATTCAAGAGTATATCATACTATCTCACTCAGATGGAGCATTCGAATGTGCACTCTTGTGTATGTCGCAATTTGCCCACTTTGTCAGGTTCGTGGCTCATCAACACCGAGACCGACGATGCTAATAAGCTTTTAGCATATACGAAAGTAGGCCAACTGCATACCCTCGGCAGACACCTGAGACGTGCCTGATCGGGATGGGTCTTGGTCTTGTCGTTGCAAACGCCGTGGCTTCGGCTGATTCATTGTCTGCATTGATACCTCTCGCGGTGGAATCTGTCCTGGTAGCCTTCAGATTAGGATTTCACTTACAAAACGCTGTCACTCAATTGGGGTGCGATCCTCTCGGCCAGCATTGGTCAAAGGCGTTCCGTCAAGACGAGGCCGTTGTCGAAAATGCGATGGAAAGGTTTCACCACCGAGAAAACATCCGTTCAGACTCGAAGCTGAGACTGAGCACGGTAACTGCGAGCTATATCATCGTTTCAGGTCCTGCATCTGTGCTAGCCAAGTTCTCCAAATACCTACCTTCGGATGAGTCAAGCAAGCAGATGCCTAGCAACCTTTATGAACCTCACCAGCTCATGCACCTAATACCACCGTCAATCATCGAAACCCACATCCTATCTTCCTCGACCAAGAGTACATTCAGTGCATCTGAGCCCCGCCTGCCTTTTTTCAGCGGGTCAAACGCCAGACCCTTGCCTGGAATGGCACCTCTTGAAAGTCTTCAGAGCACCATTCGAGAAATCACAACGTCGACCTCAAGATGGACAAAGCTCTTCGAAGGTCGATTTCCTCGTTGGCGCCAGACGCTCACCGTAGTAACGCCTGGATCGACCCTCCGAAGTAGTAGCGTTTTTGGAGAACTTGCTTCTCGGAACTTCGAAATCACATATGAGGATTTGTCAGACTGGGTCTCAGCAGATTATCAGCAGCGGTTTTCAGATGTTTCCTCTGTGGGAAGCGTCAAGCATTTCTCCGAGCAACGTGTGACACCGTTGATCTCTCGAAACCTTAGGTCGTCGAAAGCTCACAGCCCTCAAATGAGATTAGGCTCGCACTCACGCCCTGATATTTCCAGGGTGGACTCAGGTTACGTTTCTCAGGATGAAAGCCTTAGCCAAAAGGCTACTGGAACAGTGGCACTTGATATTGGAGACTTGATAACGATGGACAATAAGCAACAGACACTATCGAGCGTAGAGCCTCCTTTTACGGCAGATGCAAAAGAAGTGGCCCTTGGTGGTGAACGTTATACCGGCCATTCAGCACCAGAGATGGTAACGGCTGCTGTGATATGACCTGCAAGCTGGATCGTGTCTGATTTGTAGGTGTACCGATGATTTCGCGGGCGCAATTACTTGAAAGGCGTTGCTGCGAAGGTGCATGAAGGCGGAAGCCGATTCCAGGGAAGCAACTGTGATACCCAATCGAGGGACTGTGTATATAGGGTTCACAATTACCTAATTGCGGTATGTAGGATTGTGCCAAGGAGAAAGCTGTCGTCCAGCATACAGAGTGATGACTGAGAGACTTCGGTGCGTTCGAAGCTGTCGCGCTGTATATTGTTTCTACGTTTCGCCGTATATATGATCTGGAGGAGCACAGGGTAGAACGCGCACAAAATCTATCTTGACAATGACGCCTATTCTCATCACACGACCAGCGATATGTGTAACGACAACTTGTGATCATGCCGGCGGCAGCATCTCAGCCGCCGGTGAAGCTCTCGCTTCCTCTGGTAAGTGAGCGTAGTTGTTGAATAAGCGATCTTTGCTCTGGAGATGTTTTCTACACGCCATGTGATTGCCACTCTGCAGCTGGCATCGGGCGGCCTTTAACTCACGCTAACTTGTTGAAATAGCAATTTCAGCAGGAAATCTTCCAGCTACTACGAGCCGAAGATGTTTTAGTAATACTAGCTCGCGGCTTAGGGCTGCTCAAGATTGTCACGAATCTCCTTCATTCGTACGACGCTGCGGGAAATTCTCTTGTCATCGTTGTTGGAGCAGAAGACCGCGAGAATGAATGGATCGGAGAAGCTCTCGCAGAGCATTATGCCATCTCTCGTTCTCCTCTCGCAAAGGGCCTCCGTGTTATCAACACGGATAAAGCAACTGTGGCGACTCGTGAGAAGATTTACTCGGAAGGAGGAATCGTATCAGTCACCAGCCGGATTCTCATCGTCGACCTATTATCAAAGCTCTTGGATCCCGAAACTGTGACCGGCTTGATTGTGCTACACGCTGAGAAGGTCGTAGCCACCACCACCGAAGCCTTCATCGCACGCATCTTTCGACAACATAATAAGATTGGCTTCCTCAAGGCTTTCAGTGATTCTCCGGAACCTCTCACATCGTCTTATGCACCCTTGTCGACTATGATGAGGAATCTCTTCCTTAGGAAACCGTCGCTATGGCCTCGCTTTCATGTATCAATCGCGCAAAGCTTGGAAGGGAAGAAGAAGGCCGACGTGATTGAACTTGAGATTCCCATGACAGATGCGATGAGGGCAATTCAGAACGCGGTGATGGAATGTGTAGAGATGAGCATATCTGAGCTCAAGAAGGCCAATCCTGGATTAGAGATGGACGATTGGACGCCTGACTCTGCTCTACACCAAAACTTTGATGCTATTGTTCGACGACAACTTGACCCCGTATGGCATCGAGTCAGCTGGCGTACGAAACAGATTGCGAACGATCTGACGGTGTTACGATCAATCCTTCACTCCCTCCTCAGCTACGATTCAGTCTCTCTCTTGAAGTATCTGGACACTGTTCTCGCGACTCATTCGCCTCCTCCAGGCTCTACGAGACAAGACCAATCGCCATGGCTCTTTTCCGATGCTGCGTCAACTATATTCCAGTCCGCCAAAGATCGGGTCTACAAAGGCAAGGTAGAAGATAGCAATGCGCTGCCGACATCGAAACTACCAGACTCGCTGAGTCCTGTATTAGAGGAACAGCCGAAGTGGACTGTTCTGGCGGAAATCTTACGAGAGATTGAGGTGGACGCATACCTGAATCCCAGGTTAAGGGATGACTCAAATGATACCATTCTCATCATGTGCAACGATCAGCGGACCTGTCGTCAAGTCAAAGAATATCTTCAAACGATGCATATCAAGCCGCTGGCACAAGACGTAGCAGATGGACAAGCGCCACATGAGATAGAAGCTGAGGAAGAACGAGGCTCCGCCGAATTCATGATGAGAAGAAAACTCCGAGAATATCTGGGATGGAGAAAAACGTTTGCTCAAGTCAGCGCATCTCTGTTTGAGGAAAACCAGAAATCTCTGAACGATATCAAAGGAAACACTGCTTCCGCCCGTCTCAACAGCAAAGCGCCTGTGAACAAGCGTAGACGCGTCCGTGGTGGTGGCGGTGGCGGACTGGGTTTGACACGCAGTGCCAACGGTGCTGTAGCTGTCTCAGAAGATAAAGCCGCTCAAGTCGCCGGTCTACTGGCCGAGCTGCGACCAACAGAATCTGAAGCTAGGCAGAAGGAAGATATCATTGTCGATAATCTCAATGACGCCAGAGAAGACTTCTTCGAGTTGTACGAACCTGACGATCAGATTGTGGTGCATCCGTACGATGGTGACCAAGACGATCAGCTTCTTGAGGAGCTACGCCCGAGGTACATCATCATGTACTCCCCAGCCCCCGACTTCATCCGGAGAGTCGAAGTTTACAGGTCGAGCCATTCGGACAGAAGTGTGCGGGCATACTTCATGTACTACGGTGGTAGTGTGGAAGAGCAACGTTATCTCTCTGCTGTCCGACGTGAGAAGGATGCATTCACCAAATTGATCAGGGAACGCGGGACTATGGCCGTCACAATGACCGACGCCAACGTCGATCCGCAGGAAGCATTTCTCCGCACCGTCAACACTCGCATTGCTGGAGGTGGACGACTTGCGGCAACGGCAGCTCCCCCAACAGTAGTGGTCGATGTTCGGGAATTTCGATCAGCTCTCCCGAGTCTACTCCATGGTCGCAGCATGGCCGTCGTTCCTTGCCAGCTTACAGTTGGTGATTATGTCCTGTCGCCAAACATCTGTGTCGAGAGGAAATCGATACCCGATCTCATTGGCTCTTTCAAGAATGGACGGCTCTTCAACCAAGCCGAGACCATGCTGCAGCATTACAAGTATCCATTTTTGCTGATTGAATTTGACGCAAACAAGTCCTTCACGCTTGATCCGTTCGCAGATTTGACATCCGTGGCAACATTGAAGATGCCAGACTCAGACACCAGAGATTTGCAATCGAAGCTGGTTCTCCTCACCCTTGCATTTCCGAGGTTGAAGGTGATCTGGTCGTCTTCGCCTTACCAGACAGCCGAGATCTTTGAAGAACTGAAAAAACAGCAAGAGGAGCCTGATCCTCTGAAGGCCGTACAAATCGGCCTGGCGGAAGGCGAGGATCCGGATGAGAGGACTTTCAACACTGGACCTCAAGAGCTGCTTCGAACAATTCCTGGTGTGACTGCGAAAAATTCCAGCAGATTGTACCTCGAGACGAAGAATGTTCTCGAAGTAGCGAACATGAGTGTCGAGGAACTGGATCCCTTGGTCGGCCGAGAATCTGGGAGACAGATTGTCAGATTTTTTACAAGAAGTGTTTTCGACGACGAAGATCAATAGATTGGGGGACGCACGAAAACTCCGGTTAGCGAAAGCTCAACGGCTTCAAGATCAGACCTTCACGACAGCGACAGCACGACTTGCAACCCTCCATCTATGCGCACCTTGGAGGGATATGATATGAAGTTTGGACTAGTATTTGAGTATCCGAAACCCGATATCCCTAACCCGGTGACCAGCCAGTCTTTCGTGTCGAGAACGAGTCATCGACGCCTCTTCCGTCCACTTCAGCATTATTGGATATTCACCGATCGTCTCTTCGGCTCGCCTTCGCCAACTCGTATTGGATACGACTTTCTCGCCTTTTAAGCACGCACCAAAAACTATCGAACCTAACTTACACTTTGCGAAATACAATGAATAATTGGGCTTTGGTTTGCGCGGGTGACTTGAACAAGCAAGGCCACGTGCCATTGATGGGACTTCAGTGCAGGAATCTGGTGATGGCTCTAACATAGCTGCCTCTACATTGGAAATGACCTTTGTCGAGACGATAGCCGGACTGCTGTGGGGGGGGGGGGGGGGGTGTTTGGAAAGCAAGCAATCTTACGTGCGTTTTCAGCCAGACCGCGCTTACTTCTGCGACGAGGACGACGACGACGACGATCATCAGCAGAAGCAGCAGCGCGCAGATGTGAACGTTGGGGAGTGCAGTGCCTTTCGTTTGCTACGGAGCCTGGCGCGTCGATAGGAGTACAGATAGAGATGCGTACTGATACAGATACGTTCCTCGGGCCTGCCTGGTGTGGCGATGGTGGGAGTTTCCCTTGTTGGTATCGTTGTATCTGTCGTCGTAATCCTTTAAAAACCAACGAGGTCCCGGAGGATCAGTCTTCTTGCCACACGACCAACCATGGCGATGAATAAGTCATGACGAGGACGATAATGACATGAACACGGAAAATATGGAAAGCAATAAACTCTCAAAAGCAATGACAAAGTCGAAGTCGAGGCGAAAAAGTCAGCAATAACCTCAACAGATGGGTCTCAAGCCAAGATTGAGAAAGGTCGGTCGGTATGCAAGAAGATCTCATTCGGCACATCAGGAATAACAAGCAGTCTTCGTCGGATGTTTGGGTATGCTTCGGTCTGGTCTTCATTACCTCCAAAACATTTTTTAACTAGGGACACTGAAAAAAACAAACTCCCCCGTCGTAATCATATGTGGGCGGTCGAAAGCTAGGCAACTGACGGTCAGTCTGGCTTTTGAGGCTTTTGGGGCCGCGAACGCAAACAAAAACCAGCCGTCAGTGGGTGTGCCTGCGTGTCCTTTCCGAGTCTAAGCAAGGAGAAGCATAACATGACATGATCCATGTAGCAGTAACAGCGCTTTCTTTGAATTCACAACGACGCAACCGCAACCGCAACGCAATGAAACGTTGGTTTTTCCACCTTCAAATGTCGTCAATATCAACGTCCTTGTCCGAATCACTGCTCCTGTCCTCGTCGAACTCGACGTTGTCATCGACACCTTCGTGGCCGTAGGTGTCCGTCTCGTTGATCTTAGCCGTCTCGGGCAGTTCGCCGTACGCTTTGAGTGATCGGGCCTCGTCGGCCGAGTACTTCAGAATGACGTCGCCTTTTTCGTCTTGGTAGTCGCGCAGAGACAGCAGGATGATGTCGCCCTGGTTGATCCAGACCTTCTTCCGCAGCTTGCCTCGGATGTGTGCCAGGCGCTTCTCGCCGTCGAAGCAGAGGGCCTCTAGGCGGCCGTTGCCCAACATCTTGACAACCTGTGCATACTCTTGGCCTTCTTCCTTGAACGTGAGTTCACGCTTTTCGTTGTCGTTTTCGTTCTTTCCACGACGTCGGTTCTTGCCTCCCTGTGTCGCACAATCGTATTAGTGAAAATCGGGTACTCTGGAAGAAAAGGCTCGTGTGTTGTGTGGATGTTGCAAACCAGGAGACGCTGGACTCAAAGCAGTGTGACTGCCATCGAGTCGACAGCACGAAACGTGATGGTGGCGGGGTGGTGGTGTTGCCGCAAATCTAACACTCTTCGGAAGGGCTTCAATTGCGGTGTGTGGAGCTGAGGAAACTCACCTTTCCCTTGTTCTTAGGCATATTGACTCTTCCTTATAGCTGCAATAATTCTTCTGCGTCTGGTGTTTGGATCGAAGGGGGTCAGAAGTTGTCGGAGGCTCGAGGGTGATCGTGGGGTGGGAATGTGTGGTGTGTTGTGGTTCTTTGTCGGAGGATCTGGAGGCGAATTTATCAGGGCGGAAGGGTTGACGTCGTGTGGCCGCAGTGGCTGTTTGGCATGAGTGACTTGTCCTCGTTACCAATTGGCGGATGGGCACCTGGTGAACAATGGGTGGGCAGTCCTCGTAGGGTCCGGACACTCGTAGAAGAGACGCTCACACAATGGCCAGTGAATTTTCCCCTCTGTTTGGCGGGGCTTTGTTAATCCGCATCCGGCGATTTTCCCGGCGCATGAGTCAGTCGGATGATTTTTTCTTAGGCTTGCACTTCCAGGCCTTTGTCAGTGATTGAGCCTGGCATTTCTTTAGGACAGACGTTCTTGTACCCCATGCCCTGTCCTCGCTACATACCTCGTAGTCAAGTCGATACTCAAATGGCTGCACCTTAACGCCATCGGATTGCCAGAGCCATACGCCCCTGCCTCCTACGATGGCCCTTCATCATGGCCCTCTCTCCCTTCAAAACCGTCCGCTTCCCTAGCTTCGGGCTCGGCCTACAGGCGCAGTACTGCCCCTTCGTTCGCCCGTCGACGCTCGACGAAAAGTCCTTCGCCTCTCGGTGGCACCCCAACGTCTTCACCGTCCGAGACAAGTACTCGAGCGTACGCCCCGACGTTCTCACCTGGCGGGTCGTCTCGGCCACGAGCCACAAACTCGTCCCGAAAGCAGTGATGCGCAACCGCCTCAAGCGCAGATGGGCCAACGCCTTCGCGGACAGCATGAGGAACAACGGCCTCCACACCACGGGCAGGCCGCTTTCGGTGTCCAAACGTGCCAAAAACGCGCCACCAAAGGTCCAAGGCACGCTCGAGATGCTCGTCTTCAGCGCTTCCGGGCTGCATGTGTCCTACGACAAGCTTCTCAAGGCGACCGATGTGCTCGTCAAGACCTTGCTGCGTGGAGATGCAAAGCTCAGTCCTGAGTCGTGGCCAAAGCCTCAACCTGTCTACGGGGGTCGAAAGGATAGGGCTGATTCGAGATGGTCGATCGTTGCGCCAGTGAAATGAACATCCTTCGCAGACACAAACACAAGGATCCGTGCCACGCCTTGAGAAGGTGTGGCTGTGATGAACAAAGGAGCTCAGATACTGTAATACTATCAACAACCAAGTGATACCCCTGTACAATTGAGAATCTCAAAAAGAATGTATGCCTTTCTACCACTCAACAAAATTCTTATCTTCCTGAAATAAATACTCGGTTTCTTTCTCTGCTATTGTACAATTTTGTAATCCTGTGGGTATCAACCCCCCTGTCTGAAGCAAACGGTCGATGCCCCGTAGGTGCTAATACGGCTTCCACTCCGCCCGGGAACCCTCTCAACTTGCCTGTTTCATAATCAAGCCTTTCAGCCCAGGTACAAGGTCATTGATGACCTTCATCCCAACACCCCGAGCTCGTCCAGCGACACTCGCCAACATACCGTCCCCACTCGCACCAATCTGGTACAAGGAGTTCAATGCATCCACGCCTCCAGCCATCAACAAGCCCTTCCCGAATCGATCCGACGAAAACCGTTCCAGAGCCATAGCATCGCCGATGTCCATGCCATGCTCGACGCCGTACGCAATGCAAGTCGCAAGACTCTGCGCATCCGCCAGACCCAGGTTCAACCCCTGTCCTGCAAGAGGATGGACCGTGTGCGCTGCGTCCCCGATGAGGGCGATGCGCGGGTTGACAAGGCTAGTCGCGTGGCGGAAGCGCAGCGGGAAACTAGCCATGCTGTTCTCCTGCACACCCGTGACAATCGGTGGTTGGCGCGCGATGCCGGGCGCATCCGTGTGTGCAAGACGCCAGCGGAGTTCGGACTCGTGAGCGTCAGGAGAGTCAGAAGGGAGAGTGAAGAGGTACTTCAAGTCGGTTTGGCTGAGCCGTAGAGCGGCGTTGATCATGGCTAGTTGTCCCGATGCAGGAAGAGATTTGAGGTAAGTGGCATATGCGGGGGTCGTGGACCACACCATCGATGCGTGTCCATTTGGTAAAGGCAAGATGGCGATCGGCCCACCTAGTTGTGGCAGGAAGCGTTGAAATGCTGTTGCTCGGTTGGGGAGAGGCTCGGAGGCGAAAAGGTCGAAGTCGAAATCGGAGGTTTCATCTGGGCTGTGCGAGGAAGAGGTGGACGGGCCGTCTTGGACCGATAGTGTAGCCACAACGCCGTGTCGGTTGTAATCCCAGCCCGATGAGTTGATTCCTGCAAAGGCGCGGACGGGGCTATTGAAGCCATCAGCGCCGATGAGCAGGCGTGCTGCAACGCTAGTAGTATGGGATGATGAAGACTTGGACTCGAGGTTGACGACGGGCCAAGACGAGAGATTGAGGCCTTCTGGATCGTCTTCGCCGTTGGTAATGCTGGACACGCTTGTGTTTGCAAGGAGACTTGATTCGGCACCCAGTTCGACGATCCGTTCAAGCAGGCCCCGCGTCAGGTTGGCGTTCTCGCACATTGTGGCTATGGTCTGTGGAGGCGCATTGTACTGTTTGGTCTCGGAAGCCCAGTCGAACTGAATACTGGCGCCGTTGGCAGCGTCCCACACTTGCATTTCGTCGTAGGCTTGGACACGGGATTGTTCGACGTGTGTCCATGAGCCAGTGGACTCAAGAAACGAGACTGACGAGGACGTGAGGCTGCTTGCGCGATTTGAATACTGATCTGATGAAGAAGCCCACTGGCGGTGCTTGGAGAGGTCTTGAAGCTCAATTAGTGCAGTTTTCAGGTGTGAGGTGACAGGAGATGACTCTGTTCTGGTTAGCTTTGGTCGTCGATGCGTAGCACCACCCAAACATACTGAGTGCGGCGAGTAGGGCAAGTCCAGCTGGGCCGCCGCCAACCGCCACAACATCATAGATTTCAGGTGTTGCCGATGCTGTGGTTGATAGAAGACGTCGCCGCTTGGATGAGGTCAGAGATTTTCGACATTGCGCGCATACGAAGCTGGAAGACACTCTCAGGCGTGGGAGTCTGGTAGGCATGATGGAAAGTGGAAATACTGGTAGATAGACTGTTATCACTTCGACAAAGCCGTAAATGTACACATCCCAACCAACAAATCTGCGAGTGGTGAGAGAGGTTCAAGCTTGAGGTCTGATATTCTCGACTAATCGGGTTAGTGCGATCTACGAATGGACAAGCAGGAGGATCAGGCCACGAATGTACGGACTGGCATCGTTCTAAATAGATCTCCTCGAACCAATTTGGAAATCATTAACTTTCCAATGCACATATACAAGCACGCCCTTCTCCTGGTCTGCTGAGTTGTCATCTTCGTCACTGACCTCCAGAAGATTTCGGCGTCCTCATTAAGACAGCAATGAACATCCCCGGCGGACATCGCAATCGAACGTGAAATCGGTCACCCACAAGTCGATGAGTCTCACTCCTCTCAAACCATCTGCTGCCCTTATCATCATCACCTTGCAATGGCGACGGAAACATTTCTCTTCGAACAACTCAGACGCTGTGGATGGACCGAAGAACGGATCACAGCATTGAACAGTCGATATGTTGTTGCAGAAACCGAGGATTGTCTTTCTTTTGAGAAGGACGAGTCACCCTCGGAGAGGGACTACAGGTTGCAACTCAAGGTGCTAGATGCGCTAAAACACCGAATGCTTGTTGCCGGAGAATCAGGGGCAACTCAACCTTGGAAGGACGAGTATTGATGACTCAGGGGCTTCCGGGATGTTGCCAAATTTGAAATCCTACAGTCAATGATCACGGTATGTAGCTCGCGGTTTTCTCACACTGTGTTCCTGGTCTGATCATAATGTGTTGACCGTCAAAGCCACTTGCCGCAAAGGGACAGTGTCATTTGTACCATATACATATGAAGTTATTAAAATACACGACTGTCTTATTACTGTATTGACAAGGCCGGATTACTTTTTGGAATCCCCCCCCAGCTGAACCCTGTGAACCTTCTTGTACTGGCCGCTATGGCTGTACCCGCCGTTTGCATAACTCAATATCGATGTACGACCTTTTGAACGGACCAGCTCAGCTACGTCTGTGGCATGGTACACCCACGTAACCCGACCGAAAACAACAACATGGTCCGCAATGTGGACCAGCTTCGAGGGCATGTATTCGCAAGACAAGTGCAGCGGTACTATGTTGGAGTCGTGGTGCAAGACTGGAGGCCTGCCCGTGAGTGTTCGGGCATTGCGCTTAATGAAGAGTTCGTCTACCCTTCCGTCAGCATCGTGGAAAGGCGACGTGTGGTTACCACGTGAAAATCTCGTGGCCATTTTCACCGATAGTGGTTGCAAACCGGACATGAAGTGAGCTGCGAAATGGCCCGAATGCTCGATGGCTTGAAAAGTTGACGAATTCTTTTTGATGTTGAACGAGACAATTGGTTCCGGCTCAAGGGTCACAGTATTGAAAGACGAGACCGTAGCACCTCTCCAGGATTTTGGATGTCCTTTGGGGCTCAGGGAAGTATCTGTGGCGGTAATCACTGTGACTGGATGGCCGACAAGACGCATGAGTTCCCTGACTTGGTGCGAAAGACTATCGCTGGGTGGTGCTGTTCCGTCGCGTTCTGAGCTAGGCGTGCATCCTTTTACATCTTCTTCATTTTGATTGTCGCTAGTGGTGCCTTCGCTCGGCACCGATTCGCCTTGTGCTTGTGTTGTAATCTCTCTTGTATCCGAAAAGCATGGCGTCCTTACTTGCCTGAGCGCTCCGCTGTCACGTCCGGTGTCCTGGAGCCATGAACTAGTAGAGACCCGCGTATTCCTACTTATGGCAAACGACAGCTGGCGGACTTTGTAAGACGATGTCCTCTTTTTCAATGCGCCTCGTGAAACGTTTCGGATACCCCAGACATATCTGGGAAGCTTCGTTAAGCTGACAATTGAGAGCATTTCAGCCCAATTTGCACATTTTCAACTGCAGCTGGTTCGAACACCACAGTGTGCAACAGAGACTCTAACTATGCTCGGGACAGGCGACACTCGTGTTCTAGAAAAACAGATCGATCCCGCCATCACTGCTCTTTGTTGACGAGATTTGAGGAAACTGGCTGTAATGATCGAAGAAGGTTTGCCGACAAGATATTGGTAGGTCGAAGCATATAGTGAGTGACGCATTTTCTCCTGCCCCTGACTCTTTGAAGGCTGAGGTTGACGGAGTCGCGTGCCGTAAACAAATTCCACACTACGAGATATGGGGAGTTTCTCGGGTATTATCCGTAACAAAATGAGGCCGCTCATCGCCGCACAACTAAGATGTTTCCGGCGAGCACTCCGAGGCTGCCGGTATAAGAGCTGATCGAGAGGAAAAAGTGCCCGATCCTTCACTTGTGATGTATTTTCCTCGATTTCTCTACTCAATCTAGCAAGATTGACCCAATTTATCCCGTCATTCAATATGTCTGACATTGAAGAAGCAACTGTTACGTTCCGCAAGTCAGATATGACGGTCAAGTGGCGCGCAAAAGAGCGACTAACTCTCCTTCAGCTCGCCGAGAAGTCAGGGTTGAAGCCAGATTTCGGTTGTCGCTCTGGTGCATGTGGAACGTGCGAAGTACGACTGGTCAAGGGGAGCATTGAAGGGTGCTTAGAGGGAGATGACGGCGTATTGATATGCTGTTCCATACCGGCAAGCATCGAGATTGAACTCGAGCTATGAGGCTTACTCCACGATAATGGGACAACCATTCAGCCACATACAACAATAAAAGAGTGTTGGAGATTCTCTTGTGGTCCTCTCGTGGGAGCTGGTCCACTTACCAGTCAGACACTTGACTGAGGGTGATATGGAAATGGCCAAACTTTCCCCGCATGAAGAGAGGGGGTGGGATGGCACTTTGATTACGACAAGTGCTGACAACCGTTCGGATGCTTCTCTCCAGAGCATCAGGGTCATCCCAATTCGACGTTGCCCTGGAACTCTAAAACAACTCGCATAACAATGACCAGCACATCATCAACTCCATACCTGGATGCTCTTCGACGAGATGGCTTTGTGAAGATACCCAACTTGCTGTCACCTCAACTTCTTCTGGGCTTGAAAGGAGCGAGTAAATATACCACAGACCGTGCAAGGCGAGGTCAGTGGCCGTATGTCCGTACCGTCCCTAAACAATACCCACCGTGGCAAGAATGGCAGTCCGGGGACAACATCTGGGGAATCCAACACCTGCTGCACCCAGACATGGGAACCAGGGACACTTTCGCCGAGGTATATTTTTCAGAAGAAGTTCTCTCTGTTGTCAAAGAGCTACTCGGACTGAAAGATGATCCTCACGGTGATGAGGAATTGGTGATGGAGCTTTTCAATCTGCTCGTCAGTCCTGCCGACAATCAGGACTTTGAATTGTGCTGGCATCGAGACGATATCCGGCCAGATGTAACCCCTGAAGAAGAAGAGAAACAGCTCAAAGAGAAGAGTCCTGGTGGCCAGCAGCTGCATGCTCAATACAATATTGCACTGTTCGACGATGCCTCACTTATCGTTGTGCCGGGGAGCCATCGGCGTGTGCGCACCGAAAGGGAACGAAATGCCGGGCCATACGAGACAAACTTACCCGATCAACTCTTGGTTGAATTGGGACCCGGTGATGCAGTTTTCTATGATAGCAATATCCTGCATCGAGGAGTGTATAAGGGTATTGACGCCTCTCAGGAGTTAGGCAGGATGACTCTACACGGCTCGGTTGGTCTGGCCGGCCATAACACTGAGCGAGCAAGGCAGGTACTGCAACATGCCGTTGGTGATTGGGTTGGGAGGGCACAATTTTCCATGGAAGGGCCAAAAGGCCGTCGAGCTGAGGCCATGAGAACGAGACTGGTGGCGATGGGTACGGGGGAAAGCCTGGGTTACTCACTCGTTGGTTAAGGTGTACATCGATGAAGCTAGATGTGAATTGTTAAAACACAGCACTGGACCATAGATTCTCAGCAGACCGTACGTGTAGGTACGAGTAACACCCACAAGGAGCCCGATGAAGCACCTTGTTCTATAATCATATAGGGACATCGTGACCGGCCCTAGAACTCTACGGTGGAGCGTGTGCGTCTATGTCCTTATATGAATGCGGGCGAGACCACAGATCATCTGCCACTACCGCCTCAACCAATTCCTACAACCTCAAGATACGCTTTAAGCTGGAGGAGCACAAGACTTTTAGGCTTCTGTCCGAAAGCTACTGCGTCTCTTCTCCACCAACTGCTCACCATGGCCGCTGAGCTCTCGAGCACCAAGTTGAACCCGGACAGTCATGTCCTCCTGGTATTGTCTTGCTCACTCAAGTAACACGCCTCGTATGCTGACAGATGTCAAAGGACCAACCACTCCTGCGTCTTCCTCATGAACTTGTCAAGCGAAATTTCCGAAATACTCAACGCTATGTAGAACGTGAACGAGACCATATCCTCCCTGCGCTCAAGGACACAGCGAATGCCGCTCTCAGTTCGTCCCAGACTCCGGAACAGACCCTTGCGTCCCTTGACTCGATGATTCAGAGAATGCAGAATGTCAAGCGTAAACTGGAAAAATTGCATGTAGAGGAAGAAGCATTGCACGACTATTCGGCGAAACGTATCAGACATCTGCAAGATCTATATCAGATTCCGTCGCTAGTTGACGTCAAGTACGAACAATGGTCTCGCACGAGGCTTGACCGTCTAATGGTGGACTATCTGCTTCGCTCCGGGTATTCGAAGACCGCGTCTCTTCTAGCCGAATCCAAACAAATATCCCATCTGATCGATCTCGATATTTTTGTCGCCTGCCACAAGATTGCCTCATCTTTGACCAGAGGGGAGACGAAGGAGGCATTGGCATGGATTAATGAGAACAAGAACTCGCTGAAGAAACTCATCACGGCGCCTCACAAATCTACAGACCTTGAATTCGAACTGCGCCTTCAACAGTTTATTGAACTTGTTCGGGCTGGAACAACGGCAAAACGACTTGAAGCCGCAATGTACGCCCAACAACATCTCACGCCTCACACCTCTTCCAGACCGGATGCCGTCATGCTAGCAGCAGGACTACTGGCCCAGACTCCGTACTCTCACACCAAAGTATATCACGAACTGTTTGCGCCATCGCGATGGCAACATCTGGCCGATCTGTTTGTCGAAACTCATCACACGTTGATGTCTCTACCTGTTCAACCACTCTTACACGTTGCCCTCTCTGCCGGATTGTCGGCACTTAAGACACCATCTTGTCATAGTGCCTACAACCCAGCCAGCTCTTCGACGCCAGGACACGCTCGAATATCTACAAACACATCTCTATGTCCCATATGTAGCATGGAGCTCAATGATTTGGCTCGAGACGTCCCATACGCACATCATACTACTAGTTCAGTCGAGTCAGATCCAGTGGTTTTGCCAAATGGACGTATATACGGACGTGCACGACTGGAAGAGCTTCAACGAAAGCTTGCAATGGCCGGGGTTGGTGGCGGAGAGGCTGGTGTGCAGGACTTGAAGATCGGCAAGGAAGGAGAGGTGAGGGATCCCACCACTGGTGAGATATTTTCATGGGGTGAGGTCAAGAAGGTGTTTATCATGTGATACTATATCACTTTACGCGGGGACAGGTTTTGGTAAGAGCTCTCTCGCAGATCCGTTCCTGTCACGAGGGTCCTGGGATCAGCGCCATCATTAATGATTTACGAAGTTATGAATGTTGCTAGAAGCACAGGATTGAGATCCGCTTTGCATTCCATACTTTCTAGCGTTTTGTGATCCTTGACTCATCTAGTTTTCCACAGTCGATCTCACGACTCGATCCGTTAGAAGACGCCATGGAGAAGGGGTAGGCAGCATGGGTTGTGAACATTTCTTAAAGAGATTGGGAGTATATGTCCAAGTCAAACTCGCTTGCCACTCACTGGGAACGATGACCGGAGTCGGCAAGATGCCCTCCCCAGTAATGTAAAAAGAGTCGACACGCTCCTGTTTCTCCTGCTCTCCTTTTTGCTGCATGTCTCTCAGAACATATCCATTGACACCGCCAAAATGTTCACATACAACCCCATCAAGCTGAGACCAACCTACTGGAAATCCGGGCCCTTCTGGAGGGACCCAGGCGATATCTTCGACTACTCTGACTTCATCTTCGGCTTCTACACCAGACTTCTGGAGACCGGAAAGGCTTCTGATGCTGAAGTCGAACAGTTTCTCGACCTCGTCACGGCTGATCACCAATTCTTCAGCCAGGCGATCTTTGCGATGCCGATCCTGCAAGAACACCAGTCTGCTCAGCCACCACCGAATGCTCATCGTTTCGTCCATCGTGTCTATGTTCGCACTTACTTCATCCGTGCAAAGTGGACAGATCGGTACTGGTACTTGAATCGAAACATCCCTTGTGGTTTCTGGTCCCGGATCGAAGCCCAAGGTTGACACACGTCGGAAGAGAAGAGCTGGAGTTCGTCGAGGAAACAGACATAGGATCCCACTATGAAAAGGAAGCTTGATCTCACAATGACTTTTTGGTTCGTCCTCCGAAACAAGAACGGGTCTTGATGGCTTACGCCGTGGCCGCAAGACTCATGGCATACCTGGTACGAAATGCCTATTGGTAGCTTTCTCAGGGAACAACGCCTATTGACAGTGCGTTCAGACAATGGGCTGACGGCTAAAGCGGATTCAAGGGGTCCCCGGATCATGGTTGCTCTTAGGTAGTAGCCACGAGAATACTTTCAGGTACCTACAGTAGAATATCAGAAAGTCCTCCTCCTCCCGGAAGCTACTATTCCTCGGTGACCATTGGAATGCAATGGAGTGGCCCATGAACAGAAGCCCAACATTCGGACAACGAGAATGGGAAGCAATAACCATTCTCTCTTGGACGTGCTCTTTTGGTGTTTTTGTAGACATCGCTTGCTTCAATCCTCCTATCGTAGAACGGTAATTTGGAGATTACTAAGCTCAGACCGTATACTTGACCGTAGTCACTTCTCCTATGCCGAGATGTACGGCGAATCTTTCGACGCAGTATGCAGTGAGCCCTCGTCCTTCGATCTGCGAGTTTCCTTGCCCGCAGCATCGTCTAAATTGACGAAGGTCTCCAGCCCACGAACAGCTAGGTAGCGATTACGGCGAGCTGTGCGAAACGAAGCAGCTTCACGCCCTGAACACCTGATCGCGCGAAGGGCCTTTTCTCCGCAAGCATCGACCGCGATACTCCGACCAAAGCTTCGTTTTCCGTTAAACACCCAACAAGAGCACGCCAAACAGCAGAGGCAAATTGCCTCCTCCTTCTCCTGAGACGCCTCGACGACAAGGGCCGACCCTTTCCTCGAAACTTACACCTACATAAGCAAACATGTCCGGAATCCCTCAGCGCTTCTGGGGCCAACCCATCACATACCTGCGGTGGTGCATGCACGAGAAACCCGCCATCTTCTGGAGCTGCGTGATAGGTGCAGTGGGACCGGCTTCGTTTCTTGTCATCCCTCCGCTGAGGAGGTGGGCAGGTGACGAAGACCCGCCAAAGATCCCGCTGAGTTATCCTGGTAAGTCTCCTTCTCTTCCGGAGAGCTTGTGTGGAAAGGAGGAGGAGGGAGGGTCTATATCACGGATATGCATAAGATGCGAGAGAAGGGTTTTTGGGCGCGAGAGGCCGTAAAAGAAAAGAGACGGAGACGCTCTACAAGCGTACTCAGGGACATGACTCTGGGGACCATGACGGCTAACACCCTTGCGTTTGTCTTGTAGTGCCTACGGGACCCAGAAAGATCCCCGAAGGTTTCGACGATCCGAAATGAATTTGTTCAATTGAACGTCAATACCAATGGCGATAAGAAGATACATTGTTACGGTCTTTGCTAGGAGAGGCGGGCACGGATGAAGATGTTTGTCGTCACACAAGGGCGAAACAGGACGGGAGAGCCTCGAAACGCGAAGGGACGCACTTGATACGTGAGAGGGGGAACATTGAGCGTGCGAAGTTCTTTTGGCGAACACGAGGTCTGAAGAATGACGTTGACAAATATTACCACCCTACATTACTCTACTGTACATATGCCATTCGTCTGTCCGCTGTCCTCTGTCCTCTGTCCTCGGTTCTCCGGGAGAGTGGGTGTGAGAGACAGGGACAGAAAGGAGAAAAGTAAAAAGAGGAATCAACAAAATGTGGAATCCATTCAATCAGTATTGACCATTTGGGCCGGTAGTATCTATGTCAAGTACAACAAGCACATGATACTCGGTGTTGGTCCTAGCATTTTACCCACGTGAGATACGCAGGATGAAAAAGCACTCGTGTCTCTCTCTCTGTGTTTGCGCAGAAACAAGAATAACAGAAATCCGAAGGTGATCCAATCCAGTACGCCCAGGACCATTCCTTCGTGCAGACAACAAGAAACGCAATGAAAAGCCAACTCTCCCCGATCCAACCACATCCGTCCAGCTAGTCTTTTGGCCAAGGCAGAGAAGACATGTGAGACGGTGAAAGAACATGCCCAGGCAAGAGGAGTCAGTAGTGGTCGTTCCCAAGCCAGAGTAGTAGCAGCAGTCTTTCACCAAGCAAGAAGAGCAGCAGTGGCGGCCTTTCCAATCCCAAAGTCCAGCAGGGTACTGTCGAAGAGATCCCGTGCATCATGCCATCCTTTGACCCTGCGTGCCCAGTGTCGAGTCAGACATATCTTCCCCTGAGTCAATATCAGCAAGACGTGCCTTGAGCGTCACTCGCAAACGACCGGGGGGGGAAAAAAAAGCGACGTACCTTGAGTTCGAGATCCGAATCCGAGCCGCTCAGTATTCGTCCTGGCCCATAAAGTCGACGGTACCTTCGGGCAGAAACATTCCACTGCCGTCGCCGTGGCCAAAAAGCTCGTCGCCACCTGCAGTACTACTACTACAAGCAGCCAAACCGCCCATGTCGCCGACGATACTACCGGTAGGACCACCAATAGCAGCAGCACCGGCACCAGCAGGGTCGACACCAGCATCATCAGGGAATTCAAGACTCTGAACAACGTCATCGCCGTTCTCGTTCTCGTTCTCGTCGTCCTCGTAGCCTTCGTCGTCACTACTGTAGACCCTCGCACGCTTCTTCCCGCGTTGCTGCTGTCTGCCTGTATTCGCACTTTTGTTGGCGTGTTGTTGTGCCTGTTGTGTTTGTTGACTCTGACCGGCCGCAGCGGCCATCAGCATAGCCTCGTTCTCGTGGCTGAGGGCATCGTACAACTTCCTCAATTCCTCGTCCTGGCGTCTTCTCGTTGCTCCGAGTCTTGCTGCCGATGACGACGACGACGAAGACGACGACGGGACAGATCCTGAACCCGGCCTCGAAGTTGAAGCCTCAGGGAACCAAGGCATGTCCTCCTTACCGACCCTCGCGCACGTCAACCAGGTAATGGGGTGTTCGGCTCTCTTCAGATGGGTGCGCTCCTCCATCAGCTCGCTGACAAACTGCTTCACGTCCTCCTTCAGCACGCCCATGTTGGCCTCGAGGACGTGGCACGCCTTGATGCTCATGGGGAAGTACTGGTGGAACGTCTTGAAGTCGAGGTGGGTGAGGTACGCGCCGCCACCCTCGTGCAGGGCACTGTAGAAGTTCAGGCCGCCGTCCGGGGCGCGGCGGGTGCGGTCGTCGCTGATGTTCTGCGCGAACCACTGCCGGAAGAAACACACGCTCATCCACATGTAGATGTCGCCGCTGTACGACGGTCGCCCGGGCTTCTCGGCCGCCGTGCGCGTCATGAATGCAGGGTAGTGTCCGAGGATGCGCATCTCGATGGCCTCCTTTGCCAGCGCGAGCTCCTCGGCCTTGCGGTCCAGCACCGCGCGGATGTCGCCGCCGATTCTGTCCTTGTCCTCGTCTGCGATCATCCCCCACTGCCCGATGAGGTGGATGGCTGCTTCGCGGTAGATTGCCGGCGACCGGACACGGCGGCCCAGTTCGATCCACACGACCGGGTTGCCCATGATGGATGTCCACAGGACCGCATCCTGGCGCATGAGGGCAAGGTCGACGATGTCGCGCACCTGGTCGATCGCGTTGACCGATTCCGCAACCTCGATCAGCCCCATGACGCACGTAAGCACCGACGCCAACGACCCGTCGTCGAAGCGTGGTTCGCGATTGTAAAAAACCCCAAAGAGCCAGTCCCAGCACTGGTTGGTCATGCTTTCGACCTTGCCATTTTCAAAGTTGGGCATCATAGGGAGAGACGAACGAGGTGACCGGCCAGACTCGTTGACGTCCTGTGAATACATGAAACAAGCAAATTAGCCTGATGGAAAGCTTTCAATCCAAGGGGAAAAGTAGACAAAACGGGAGATGGAGACACAGACACAGAGACAGTGAAAGCAGGTGAGCCAAGGGAGAGGAAGGGGGGAGGGAATCTGTACAATGCGAATGAACCGGCCTGGACCTTCTCCTACGGGTACTGCCTGCAATTCAAATCGATACGCCGCTGCATTCTCGCGACGCGCTTGTGCGTTGAGACGCGGCGCTGGCTTTGCTGCGATCTGCTCTGCAAACCATTGGGAATGTGTCGACAAGACTTGGGAATGGAGCTTGTAGTATTGTGTCGTCGAGATAATCAGAAGGACGTCGCCGTCACCGAATTTGGGAAAGGCTTGTGTTGAAGATCCCGCCATCTTGATTGACTGACCGGTCGATGTCTCGGCAGGCAGACGACGATGATGACAATGATGATGATGTGTGAAAGAATCTCGGCACCGCGCGAGAAAGGTAGGTACCTATGGAGGTAAAGAGAAGAATGAGGAATTTTATCAATGGTGGTCAACGCAAAAACAACTCCCCGCGATCAAAGATTTAAGTCTCAAATAAAAGTAAAGGGTGGCCGCGACGCAGACTGGACGCCTTGGCAGGACAGATCACGGTTGTTGTCACCTGGCAGTGAAAACGGATTGCAATAGTGGCGGGCAGCGATGAATGGGTGGCCCAGCGTCCTTGAAGTGAAGAGTGAGGCACTAATGGCGTATACCAGGGCACCAAGCAGTAAAGGGTCACCGGCTAGCCAAAGGGCGTGAGGCTGAGGCTGAGACTGATGTGAATTGGAGTATTGATTATTCTCAGTGTTGCTTCATGTGACTCTTACAGCTCAAGTCACCTCCGGCGACAATTCTTCATGGATACGCCTTTCCCACTGGCGCCCTCTGGACCAGAGAGTCGGGAATACGGCTCGGGAGAAAAATTTTCGCAGGGGACTTCCCTGAGAGAGAGAGCAGGCGCAGACCTTGATGGGGATGATACATTTCTGGAACACAGGTCAATCGGGCCCAAGAGACGTGAAGGTCAACAGAAAAGTACGAGAAGTGGATAATTTCCAGAGATCGGTGGTGGTGCACGAGGAGAAGTCACGAAAAGTTTCGAGTAATGATCCATGGAAGACTGTAAAACCGCAAAGGAATCCAGAAGGCAGGGATTTCCAGGTGAAACGGGAATGAACAAGACCAAGCTGATCCTGGGATGAGCACGGCGGACATTGATGTGAGCGAGATCACTGCAAGGTTGGAAACGGCAAAACATCAGCTCCAGGACAGGATGGCGACAAAGAGAGTAGTAAGTATGCTGATGAGGAAGAAAACAATAACGGCCAGTTCAAATGGATCACCAGGAGTTAGGCCTGAATCAATCTGGATAGGCGTCGAGATATGGTCGAAAGATGAAAGACGCTGTTGTATTATCGTAGTCATCCGTTTCAACATTGCTTCCAGGATACCATCAACAAATCATCTCAAAAGCGCCGACCAGATGCTAGGTACATAACAATTTCATATCCGCAGAACCGGCACCGCCTTGGTGTATAAAAAAGATGAAGAAAAAGAAATTCATTTTGAATATAATCCAGAAAGCCTTCCGTAAATCCAGGAAAAGTGCCGACAATGGCAAACTCCAGTGGTGATCGCGTTGCTGTGTTCCATACGAGCAAAAAACAAAACCCATGGGCAACTTTCATAATCGTAGGTCCGTCCAAGTGTAGTCATGGCCTCATCAGTGTTTAAACATCCGTACGGTGATCATCCATTGGTTTAGAGAAACAATCTCTTCATCTGAAAACATCTCGTCTTTTGATGCTAGGGCAAAAGAATCCAGGAAAAAAGGCGTCCATGCTCGCATCTGCACAGTGGACGATCCTTGCCATGGTAATGATAATTGGGCGGCCACGGTTCGAATTTGCAAAGATGTATGGAATGGTTAGAGATCGGTGTCGCCACCTTATCACCGACGGTGACCACGTGGATCAGTATAGCCGGTAGGATAACCCATGACTTCTCTTCTGGAATCTCCGTATGGAGCCGATATTGGGGCCGAGACTGGTGGTCCTGTTCTGGAAGAATATCCCGGCTGGCCATATGCTCCTGGTTGACTGGAACGACTCATGGATGGAGGGGTCGTATTTCCCGCGCCTCCAAAGGCAGTCCTGGGCTCTCGATCAGCGTTGTAGTAGGTGGATTGGCCCGCAGGGTAACCCTCCCGGGTTGAGGAAATGGCATAGGAATTGGCTGGATAAGCCGGTTCCGGGGGAAATCCAGTAGTGACTGGTATAGAAACACGTCCACTGCCAACAGGGCGAGGAACATCACGTGGATCCGGATCACGAGGATCACGATGCCTGGGAGGTTGGCGGTAATCATCATCATCAAGGTCCATTTCTCCAGGGTATCGACGTTCCCGTTCTTGTCGGGCTTGCATATCGGCATAAGAACCTACACGATCCTTAGATCGGTTTGCTTGCCAGTCGCTATAAGGCGTACCTTGAGAACGACCTTGCCTTGCCCTACGTTCTCGTTCACGTTGCCATTTGATGGTATCGTCACGCAAGGATTGTTCCATTGCCTGTGCAGTAAGGTTAGCGTAGGTTATGTCGTGATTCGATCATTGCAAGGCGTACCGTCGTGAAAGGGCGATAGGCTCTAACCCAATAACCAGACCGACCCTACATACGACGTTAGCAATGTGCACCTACCACGAAAATCAATTCGAGGCGGCGCGTACTTCAGCGTTTCGACCTGGGCGGCATGTGGCATCCTGTCCGAGATATTTGCAAATTTCGTGCTGGATGACTTCCCGGTCAATTCCTTCTCCTGGGCAAAAGTATTCGGACAGTCCGGGGCCTCCAGGCCTGTATCCATCACGCTCTCTGGGCACGGGTGCATCGATCGTGGTCCGGCTTCGCGATGGTTGCATGTCATCATCAGGATCATCTCCGGCAAAAGGGGATCTCGAAGTGGCTTCCGGCCTCACTTCACGAAACAATTCTCCAGTTCTTGGGTCTCGAAATAGGACACTGGAGGGATCAGGTTCAGTAGTCCGGCTGTCCAAGGCACGATCAGGTCTTGGATTTAGTCGTGAGGTAGTATTTGCTCTTGGGTCTGTCCGGATGTCCATACGGTCGTCCATACGGGTGTCCATGCGGGAATCCATACGGGTGTCCATTCTGGTATTCATACGGTCCATCCGAGGATCAATCCGGGTGTCCATACGGGTGTCCATAACATCATTCATCCTGGTATCTCGGTCTATTCGGTCATCCACAACTCTTCTGTCTCTGTCTCTGTCTCTTATAATTGTAGAATCACCACGATCTCTGTGGTCACGCTCACGAGGGTCTCTTCTGGAGGAGTGACGAGGCTCGCTGCGGCGGTAATCTGGGTCTTCAACGTAGCGCGACATGCTGCTGGCACAGACTATAAATGAATCCTTTGGGGGGCAAGACAGTCCTGGTCCGTTGGGCAGCAATAGTGAGATAAGAGACAAATAGGGAAATGGATGTCTCAGGAGAGCACAACACCGGTCGCAGGATCAGCGGCAAGTCGGGATCTGGTCAACAAAATCCTGTAGGCTAAAACGGTCCAAGCGAGTTCAGATCCACAGGAAAAAATGCTCCAAGAGTTTCCGGACTGATTGATGTCCAATGGAAGTAGAAACCAAGGTGGCGTCCTTAACGGGAGGCCGGGATTGATCTTTGACAAAGTTGTAGCAGGATGAGCAGTTGTGAGCGAAGGGATGAATTGGGCGCAGGCAGCAATACGCCCTGATCCCGGATGCAAGAACGACTGATTCAAGCAAATGAGAGACCAATCAAAGTCCACAACGCCCCCTGAGTATCCGAGCAGTATTAGATCTATGTTAAAATCGCTGTTGAATATTCCAGACCCAGATGTCTTCCTGAAAGCTCGAGAATGTGTGTGCCCACGACGGTGGGAGAGCGAGGGATGGAGGGGGAAGCCGAACGAGGGATATGGCCAGGAAGGGATGGACCAGACAGGCGCACAGGCTAGGGAATCCTGAGACGACGGAGCCGTTGCGTGGGATGATGCAAGAAGCGCCGACGATCTTTTGGTGCCTATGCAAGGCCAGACGGGGGGATGATGGGTCGAATGGAAGATGGAGTTGATGGCTTGTTGATTGCGAGGCGAGAAGGAAGATGAGGATGATGGACGTACAGAAGAAACAGAATCGGCGCAGAGACAGCGATGCAAACGCAGACGTTGCACCGGCTCCCAGAGATTCCTCCGCCTCGACGTGAGGCCTTAGTGGCTGCGAGCGTCAGCTGGCGCAGGTGCTAAACCATCCTTAACAGGCCCATTCCGGTCCACTTGACAGCGTGGCGGCTTATCAACTCACTGGGCGGATCAGGCCTGTTGTCACTACGTCTACGAGTGCCTACTAGGTAGTGACTGTCGGGGATCCAGGCCGAGATGAGGCATTCTCTGCTTGTATGCCATTCTTTGTACGTACGGACGGATTGCACCTTTTGCTAACAGAGAGAATGTTTACTTGCAGCTGCAACCAAAACCCTGGCTCTGCCCTGCCTACAACCTCCTGCGCACGACCAAAATGAGGCTTCTCTCATTCCCCCCAGCGAACCATGTCCTCCTGTCCCTTGCTGTCTGGAAACGATGGCTCTGCCTAACCCCTGTGCCTCTCGACTCCAAGCGTATGACTGGGCGGTGGGCTGATTTAGCCTCGCTCGTCTGAAGACCTGACTGCATAGGTGGCTGAGATCAACGAAGCGTGGCAAGATGCAGATGAGCTTGGGTTGGCTAGTGAGGCTCGATTCCTGAAGCTGGGCTCCAAGCGATAGGTGGGTGAGATGCCGATAAGTGTGCCGCTTTGGTATCCATCACCGCCTGCACCCAGATGTGTTGGCAGCGCCCAAGGATACTAACCCTCTCTTCCAAGCCATTGGTTACCTCCTCCAACCAATGTGTGTGCTTCGGGCAGCAACTGTCCTCGACAAGTGCGACGCAATAGCCCGACGACCCTCGCGTCATGCGCTTTTCTGACAGTTGGGCACCAAGCGGTAGCCGGCCTGTGAGCCATCCTGGCGCTGCATGTGACGCATCACATTCTTTCCCCGGCCATAATTGTCAATCCGCGGTGGGACGGTAGTGAACTCTTCATGCAAATCTTTTCACAGATTGGAAGCAAGGTAAGGGACTGATGTGCTACTAGGGCCAGCTTTCAATGCAGACCTACGGAGGCTACAGCATCTCAGAAGAACGGGTAGGATCAGACATGAAGTACAGACTAAATCTCACCGGTCTAGACGGCAAAAGGTACTCAGAGGCTCTCGTCGCTTCCGACAAGGGAAAAGGACGAATGTTCCATCACCGGTTGAAAAGGGTAAAGAGATCATGGTCTCAGCATGAACATCAGGCACCCGCTCTCGGTTGGGCCGCGGGCTGTGTTACACCGACCTGTGAGAGGATACATGGCGCGTCGCCCTGTTCAATCTCAGCTCGAGTGCCGCCGACATATATCTCGTGGTATGATCGGCAGATGTTCTGTTGCTTAGGGACACAACAATTCATGAGGGTGCACCCTGAGAACTTTTGGGTTTGAACACCATGGTTGATTCAGACGCCTTCTACAGCTTCGCATGACTTCCAGGAGTGATAACCTTGATTCTGAACCCGGTCCTCGGGTAATGCAACCGCAGCTCCCGCCCCTGCGTCTGGATACTCAGCACCACTTCGTCCTCATTCAGACCGATCAATCGACCCCTGTCGTGATGCTTGGTTCCCGAGTCAGTGGGAAACACCTCGACCTCCGTCCCGTGCTGAAGGCCCAAGGGATCGCCAATGTCGACCCCCAGCTCGCTTTGGGCAAAGGCGGCGGTGAGGATACGTTGCACTGCAGCACCACCTTTTAGGGAGGTAGGTTTCGGTGCTTGCGCTTTAGCTTCTTGAAGCGCCTTGTTGAACCTTGCAATCCAGGCAAACACCAAAGGATACTGCTTCTCAGAGATAAACTCCCGCGGCAATGCTCCCTTCAGGCCGTTGAGCCAATCAAACGGCCAGATAGCTTACATTTTTGCATTAGCCCAAATATAGGTGACTGCATTGTACCTTTTCGCCTACCTTCGATATCGGCCAGAGTCGGTCGATCTGTTTTCAGTACCCATTGCCGTCCGTCGGCCAATATAGTGGTCTCCAAGAATTTGAAGCCATTTCTAATTGCGGCAAGTGCTTCGGGCCTATTCGCCGCGATTTGTTCTTTGTTCCACGAGCGGCCGGAGAAGTCTTCTCGGTCCTTGGTGAATTTTGGGTCATTCAGCAGTGGCATGCTTGTAGGGATGAGCTGAGAGGCTCGGACGAAAACCCCCGCCTCGATAGTCCATATTTCCAGGAATTTCTCGATTGCCTTTTGTTCGACCGTCGAAGCACGCAGGGGACTATCGGGGAAGAGGTCTTCCAGCTTGCGCAACATGATTCGAGTGTCACAATAGATATCGCGGCCGATAGCCATGACGGGGATTCGGCGATAGTTGACGCCCAATGCCTTCAGGTCTGGCCGAGGCATCGTAGCAGGTTGTTTCTGCCGGATGCGTGTTAGTCACGAACAAAAATGGCGATCCAAACATTCGGTACGTACACATTCTGCATAATCTATTCCTCGAAGAGTGAGATACCACAGTACTCTCCGGGCAAATGGCGAAAAGGAGTAATGATACAGGACGATGCCGTTGTTTGGTCCGTCCATTTTCGCTTTATGCGAGAAACGCCGGGGAATGTACGAGTGACGGGGGTCAAGGATTGTACACTAGGTTATCGAGTAGTTTCAAAGCGTTTAAGGGTGGTTCTCCTTTTTTTTTTCGAAGCATTGATGTTTTCTTTCCATGGCATGGTAGCCGGCCACGAAGTTGGCGAATGGGTCATGTTGTGCCTCGGTTAAAAACATTCTTTGGGAGACGGACCAGTACGAGGTCAAGTCCACCACACAAATGTCAGCCTCGTGGCTTATTCAGTGATTTTGTCCGTGCAGCCTTGCGACGAGCCATGTTGCCCTTAACTTTGCATCAGCAGGTTCCATTGTCCCCTTCGAATATTTAATTACGTCTATGGACCGATTACGACGAGCCCACCAGATCCACGATGCTCCATATGATACTGGCGACAATCTCATTCCCTCGTTTTGCTCTTTACAGGAAGATATTCACGTTCGTGACATCATCTTCTCCGCTGTATGACGATGGACGTTGAGATCCATGAGCACGAGTACGAGTTACTTCAGTCGAGGGTATGCCGTCAGGAATAAATAGCGAGGTGCGAGTGAGAACCCAAGAAAGAACTCGTAGGTAATTGTAATTCGCCCTCACACAATTTTTCACCGTCTTCACACTGCCAAACTCCCCAAGTCTCAACGATAAACCGTGACCCATCTATATCCGCAACACTTCCATATTGCCTCACCTCAGGAATCCATTTGAAGACACCTAGATAACGTACGAGGAATCTTCGAAAGAATAGAAAAGCAAAAATGGCCCAATCAGGACGGAACAGCGGCGGCGACCTCTTCGACCTGGCCAAAGACGGCACCAACGTTCCCAGCGACGCAGCCGAACCCAGACTCATCCCCTCCAAAGCCCGTCCGGACCAGGTGGTGTCGCCGAGCGATCCAAATAACCTGGGTGCACGATCGCTGCACGAAGCGGCGGACAACCAAGGAGACATCCCCAGAGTAAGTCGAGTTTTGTCGACGCCGCTCCCACCTTTCCGCCCCCCGCCCCCTTTCTTCTCCTCTTGCCGTGTCAATTGATGACTATGTCTATCTAAGTGTAAATACTGACCGCGAGTGAAACTCTTCATTTCAGACAACCAGAGATACAGCAGTCAACGACATCCTCACTGGAACCGGAGACTCGCTGCCCAGCCAGGTCGATTCGAAGAGACTGCACGCCGTGCCTGGCGGTGTCACCGAGGACCCGTTCGCAAAGGGCTCCACGAGGATGACCGCGCACAAGAAGAACCCCAGCGATTTCGACAAGGGCGCGTCCGAGGGCCCGCGGACGGACAAGGCGCCCGGGCAAGAAGAGTTGAGCGACGACCAGGTCATGGACCAGGTGGAGAGAAAGGAGGTCTGAGAGTGTCAATCCGAAAAAAAGGAATAAAATAAACTGGACATGAAAATGACAAATAAAAGCCGTGAGAATGACATGTACATGAATCACAATACTTGATACTTTGTACCGGGGTCCATGTCCAAGTCCAAAGCCCGAAACCTCACAATCTCGAGGTGTGTTCATCGAATGGGCTCACTCGCTTCGGATAGTAGTTGGTCTGGTCCCTGGCACTACTTTCGATGTGTGTTTTGATCGTCTGTGTACTCCTTCACAAATCCTAAACTTCTGGAAATCTGCCATCGAGGACGGAGTGCCTTACTGTACCTAGTTTATTTACATGTTGGGAGGTCGACGAAACTGATTGGCGAGCGTCGATATCCGGGCTGGAGTGCGTCACGCAAGGCTGCCTTCCTTTCTAAGTTTTGTACGACGTATCTCTATCCTCCCACCTCTTCACCACAGATGTAGGTATTCAATGATCAGCATCTCAGGCTCTACCCTTCGCATATCTCATCTCATACAGAGCCGCATACCCTTCTGGATTGATCCGTAAAGTTTGATCATTAAACGAACGTCACCCGCTTTCCACAATGGCTCAGAAGACGTTTATTCCGCTTGGTAAGTTGACCAAAATATCACTCTCGAATTCGAACCCAGGCCTGGTGACTTTGAAGGTGTATGGTGTCTCTGAGCTCCTAGGCTGACTTACTACAACATGTAGAAAACAACCCTGAAGTCATGACGAGGCTAGCGCACACTCTAGGCCTGTCTCCAACCCTCGCATTTCAAGACGCGTATAGTCTCACGGATCCAGACCTCCTCGCTCTCCTTCCTCGTCCAGCCAGCGCGCTCTTGTTCATCTACCCGTGCACCAACCATTCAGAGACGTACTATGCCAAAGTCCATGACGCAGAACCAGAGTACCAAGGCTGCGGCCCCGACGAACCGGTCTTGTTCTACTACCAGACCATTCACCATGCCTGTGGCTTGATAGGTCTCCTTCACTGCATCACCAACGGTTCCGCCGCCGACCTCATCCAGCCTGGCAGTGACCTCGACAAGTTCGTCCAGGGTGCATTGCCTCTTCGACCGGCTGAGAGGGCTCAATTCGTTCACGACTCGGACATGCTCGAAAAGGCTCACGCGGTGGCAGCACAAGAGGGTGATTCCACTGCTCCTCCTTTGGGTGAGGATCCAGGCCACGCTTTTATAGCCTTCGTCAAAGCCAAAGGTCGTTTGTGGGAATTGGAAGGTCGGAGAAAAGGCCCCGTGGATCTGGGTCCGCTGGATGAGGACGAAGATGTTTTGAGTGCGAGAGCATTGAACATAGGTCCGCTTCCTTTCATCAAGCGCGAAGAGGCTGCTGAAAGCGGTACTCTGAACTTTAGCTGCATCGTCCTTGGACCCAGCATGGATGCATAATTATGCATCATGGCTGAGCTGATCCAGCACCTTCGCCGCCACCAAAGGTTCCATCCTGAGCGGGCACAAGTTAATGTTTCATTACGGTGCAAGCAAATAATCTGGGGATTTGAGATCCACCCAGCCCAAGTTCGGCTCACTCTGCTTCCAACCAAGGCGTTCTTGGACGATTTTCGAGTACGTCTTGACATCCTCGATGGGGTAAGACAAGAATGAGATTTCCTCTTGCCGATGCACCCCAGTGCAGGAGAACATGGCGTGGACTGTTCGGCTCTCGCGCGCTCCTTCCTTAGTCGTTCCAAGTGGCTTTTCGTATGCACCGCCGCCGTGGTAGAGAGAGCCAAGCATGATGAACGCTTCCCCCATCTGCATCTCAGCATCGATCACCCCCTTAGTCCCGTCGTGACCAAAGTCTGGCATTTCGTCGCCCCATAGGTGACTACCCGGAACTACCCGCGTGGCCCCGTTCGCTTTGGAAGTGTTGCACGCAGGAACAAACAGACCGAGGAGCATATCGCGACCTTTCTGGTATGACTCGGCGTTGCTGTGACGAGCATGATGGTTCTTGTCGTCGCGATGGAGTCCCTGGGCAGGTGTACCCGGTGGAATATCGAAGGTGATGGATATGGACAGCAGCGGGTGGCTGGTCGTGGTCAAAGGTTCGTTTCCATACCAATGTGTCGTTTCCAGGGCGAGAAAATGCTCGCACAGGTCCTGGTATATGGGGTCGGCGAAGAACTTCTCACGCACCGTCGGGCTTCTGCCAATCAACCGGGTGACTGTCCTAGTTTTGCCCTGTAAGGCTGAAAGAAAGAAAGTCAGAAATGAGAACAATGCCGCGTTCATAATGATGCAGTGACTGATGCACGGGCTATGGTAAGGACCGTTATACCTACCGCCAACCACTGCTCCCTCGTCTTCATGCTCCAGCCACGGCCTGACCTCATCGTCGGCTTGCCTCAGCGTTTGCACATCTGTAAAGTCGCTGATGATCACACAGCCATCCTTTTCCAGAGCTTGGACGAAAAGGGACAAAGGAGCCGAACGCTTTAGTCGCTGGATTCCTGAAGCAGGGCCACGTTCGGGTGATTTGTTGGAGGAGTCAAACGCCACCCTTCTTGCTTGCTGCAACAAGAACGCCATCAGTGAGTGAGTGTGCTCGAACGTGTGTATAGAAAAATAGCGACGACGTCAAAGTGATATGTTTCTCTTTCTTTTTCTTTTTCTGTGGTCGTCACTGTCGACCCCGAGACCGAGAATACCTAGTTATATCGTGGGTGTTGCACGGGATTACTGATAACGGGGGCCCACACCTCAGGTACCTTCCGCGGGTAGGTACGTAGGGAGGTACATGCAAGAGAGAGAGAGAGGGAGACAAAAGGACCGCACCAAAGATCCTGCAAAAAGATTGGGCCTAATGGTTTTTCCGCAGAACAGTGGACGGCAAACGTACCGCGACAAATTCACCCATTTTACGGAGTACTCGGTGACCCCGTGGTACGATGCAAAAGTCCCCTTGATGCCGTCCCTTCCGTCGACGCAGCGTCACAGTTGCACATGAATCGTATGAGCGGGCTTGGTGCCAAGACTAATAAAGATTCAAGTCGCTGATGATTCCAGAATCATGAATCGGACTTTTGTTGCCGTAGGCCGTAGAGCGTTAACTTAGCAGGCCACAGAACGCGTGGAAGTGAGAGATGGCGCTGGGCCCGGATCAGGGAGGGGGGTGACGACGACTTTTTATCGGCCTAACTTAGGGAGGTACAGTCCATACAGGTCCCTAGGCATCTTATTATCAAATAGCTACAAATCTACGGAGGACAAGTAACCTATCTATCTATCTAGCCTTGTTTGTACCCGTAGGTTCACGTAGGCGGCCTCTTCCGTCTTGGACTCCCGGACAAAGAGTGCCACAGTGTGACAAAATAGTGTGCCACTTACGGATATTCAAGACTTGCTCAATACTTGCTCAGCGACAAAAATGTGCTCGGCAGGTGCCACCGAGTTAACTACTCGATACTTGTTCAGCAACAAAATGAGCTCGGCAACTTCTGGGCACAAGTCATGGTTCGGATAAGTCGGGATCTGTTGGTTTTATCAAATTGTCCTGTCAAGTTGTTGCGCAGAAATCCGCCTCCGGTGTGCGCGCGCCTTTGGGCATAGTCAGGCGGTTGGCGGAGCGGCACTCTCGAGGATCGTTCTACGAAACCTCTTCTCCCTGCTTGAAGCCAATCTCTGCACATCAGGGTTGGCAATGGAATTTGCTATGGAGGACGGCCGTCGCTGACATCCTCAATCGGCAATGGTGGAAGCCTGGCCATGCGCGGTAGAGTTGGCCGGTCGGGAGACTGTAATCCGGCACGGGAAGCTTCTGATGAAGGAGCTCCTCGAGAATTGGGTATAGCCCAAACGCCTTGTCCTTGGGATTTGTGGCCTTTCGCGTACAAACAGCATCGATCAAATCGTGCAGATTGTAATCTTCCGTCCCTTTCTTGTTCACGTTTACACCGCTAGGCGGAGTCTTCGCGACACGTCCAAGCTTGGAGTCTATCGCCTTGAAGACACCAAGACAAACGGTAGCCGCGAGGAAAAAGCCTACGCCTTGATTTTGGTGGATGATGCACATAATCACACAGTGCTTGGTATCTTCATGTTCCTGTTGACACTTAACAGAACAGGATTCGCTGGCGTCATTGGGTATACCATTCGCTACATCTGTCACCGTCATCATGCTGGCGAAGAAAACAATCCATAGAAGCATGAAGACAAGAAGCATTATGCCAGCAATCAACCTAAAAAGTGTTCTGAACCCAAGCTTTACACGAGAGACGCACTCGACAAATTTTTGATAATCTTCCAAAAATTGGTTCCAGGTAATGGATTACGGTTGGCGTTGTCAGAAGTGGTTTGAGACTTTAGCAGGGCCTGTACATGGTGTCTCGTAAGCGTTATACGTCTCCAAGCCGTCAGCGTAGGTGACGTTGACTCGACCCTCGTGTAGTGAAAAGTAGTGAGTTTCATGGCAAGATGGGACCATGAGATGGCACGGTTACCACAAATCACGATCGGATTGCTGGCGAGCATGAGTTCTTGGTAGGTCCAAATTCGCTTGATCCATTCCCTGTCCAGAAGTTCCGCTATGTCTTCAGCCGAGGCGAAGAACACCCTTGATGTTGTGCGAGTACGATACCAGATGTCTTTCGGCGATGTTGGCTTGACGTAGATCTTTGGTGGCGACCGGTGCATGTGGGGCATCCAGCGGGTGATGTATAGAGACCAGAGTGTGAAAAGTGCCGACCAGAAACCAACATCGGCCTTGTTAGCCAGTCCCGTGAATCCACGCTCGAGCGGTCCATGAGCTTCCAAGTATGCCATGGCCCTATCGGTTCTGTCGTTTCCATCACCAAGCCAGATGAAGACTTCTGTCGCACCTTGATAGATCGCACTCATCAGAGGTATCTGCTTTGATTTCTCGGCATCATCATCCTGATTGATGGCAACGACATCCACCCAGATAGTAAATGAACCCAGCCTTCGCCTTAGATGCTGCAGAGCTGAATGGCAATTGTCGGTCAATTTGATTGGGACGCCGCCACATTCAATAGTCATAGGGGCCGAAGCTTGTACTCCCCAGACACAAGATAATGCCGAGAAGACTGGGCAATGGTCGAGTTGTACCACCATTAGATCTGCCTTTAATGGTCCTCCATTGTAGTCCGATGTGGAAGGCGGATGGACTATCAGTAAGCGGATTGATCGGTCATCGAGCCCAAGCGGCTTCGAAAGGTACGGCTCCTTAATCGCGGCGCACATCTGCGAGAAGTCTTAGAAAGTTGCTTTAATCGAAAATGCATCAGGACATCTTTCCTGGTGGAATGTGGAAGGCGCGTCAATGTCTGGGTAAGTTGCAAAGAGTATTCAATACTAATAACAATAACTGCCTTTTGCCTTCCCAACCACTAACTAGCACTCTTTACCTTCGCCCCGTTGCCTGGGGGCTAAAATTGATAGCCATTCTCGGTGAGTCTTGGGCTTAAAGATGCCTACCATCATGCTCAAAAGTGCCGCTAGCGATTTTGATGCATGTCTCAGGAGAGCTAGCAGCGCCTAGTCTCAGGCAATCACACCTGTCTCACCACACACGGCTTGAACATCGATCGGTCCAGCAGCAGCCTGCGTTGCAACGCCATGCCCCGGGGTGGTGTGCCCGCTGTAGTCCGAGCATTGTGCTGATGGGCTCACGTCGTTCGACCGCAACCTTGCGGGGTAGTAGATGCACGTGACCAGGAGGGCTTACGGTTGAAAACAGGCAACTGAGGCTTAGATAAACCTACAAGTCTAGGTCTCGACGCTTCCTTTACTGTTTCTGAAGGAGAAACTATTTCTGATCCCTACGATGCTGTGTTAGCACCAACCGCTGAAGTCGGTGGAAAACTCCCGTTGAACTGTAAGTTTGTTCCGCGGAGATCCACCTGCGGGTTGGGCGGTCCGGCCATTTCGGGCATGTACGCGGCTTCACTAACTAGTTAGTTAGGCTGGGCCCGCCGCTACTTTTGACGTCTACTGTATAAGAAGCCTCGTCCACTTCCCAAGTCTCTATCCATCAACCCGTTTTCTGTTCTCGCCTCCGTCGCCGTGATGCATCCGTTGTACGTTACGCACTCCTGCCTGCATCCTTCACTGCCGCATCAGGCCCCCCTCCGATTCTCCTCTAGCTTCTTCGAAATCCGCCTTGACTCCCAATGCACCCCGGTCACCCTCCCATTCCTCAACCCTCGCGGCCTTTGCTCCGTCTACTTAGCCTTTAGTCCTAAGCATACCGAGCACCGCTGAGCATACTGAGCAGTCAACGTGACCATATGTCCATTGGTCGTCGACGTCTTCCCTTCTCATTGGTTTCTCAGCATCGTTGACCTGCCCCAGCCCGCGGTCGTATATAGGTCAAGCGTTACCTAATGAACTTGGTCGTAACAAACTCCCTCCTGGCGGACGTAACCTCGCTCCGCTTTTGCTCAGGCTGGCTGGCGGCTGGCCCAGCACGTCAGCTCACCCTGCCGACTACATGGGGGCGGTGACCCAAAGAGTAAAGGTCGTCCCCTCCTCCAGACTGTCAAGTTTTGAGGAGGGCCCCAAAAACGAGGCTCTGGGCCCAACGGAGGAAGCCCTTGGCGCCATTTGAGGTAGGCAAGCCACTCAGCGATTTCCAGAGTGGGACACATCGGGTAGAGGATACAATACAGTATGCCACGTGGGTTATTGTTCATCATCTTATCAGCTTTTGATCAGACGCAGCATTTTAGTCAATGGGCTCTTTGGTGTGGCTCTTCAAGTTTGGGCGCGCCTCTAAAAGCGCCTTACCAGCTAGCCCCCAAAAGTTGCCTTCGCCAATGCATCTTGGATTCGCTGAATTTGGGGGCCGGTGAATACGCATGCGCAAACCACTGACTTTTACCATATTTCGGATGAGCTGCAGTGTGGAAGCTCTAGTCAACGTTTACACGCTTAGGACGCCCCGTTTCTAGGTCAAAAGGCAATGCCCCACGAGCCGATTTCGCATTGATCTTTATTTATGGCGACTGGCGTCCAAATTTATCCTGGACTATTGCGTCCCGGCTTTGCTCAAGCCTAAGTCACCTAGCGGCTTCCTTGTCTTGTAGACAGCATGGAGCCTCGCGATCACGGCCTCAAAGAGTCCTCCGGGGCTGCATACCACCCCATCGCTCCGAGGAAAGGACCAGCTCGTACAAATCGCAACAAGTCCCGGGCGACGAGGGCCCGAAAGTCTCGCTGGTGGCCCATACCTCGGTCAACAGTATCTAAAGCCCTTTGTTATGCGTCTGTCGGCCTCATTCCAGTCGTGCTACTCCTGTGGCTACCTCTAGATATACCGAAATTAAAGAACACCAATATCTTCGAGGGTAGCCCTATAGGCGGACGACTGACTCTCATACAAGCCAAAGCACTCGACTTTGTGAGCAGTGCTGTTCTTGCTCCATTCATCCTCGCCGCACTTCACTTAATTATGTCTGGTTTGTTAACGCGCGCACATCAATTGCCGACGAACGAACGTCTCACGCCGCAGGTATCCCAGTGTATACCCTCGTCGAGGCCAGTGCGACTACACCAGGCTCCTTCGATGTCTTCAAGCTCTGGACGTTATGTAGTAGCAGGTCCGGCCGGCGAATGGCGTTAGCTATACTCACTCTTCTTGCGGCGTTTGCTAAGAGCTTCCTATCAAATATCATTGCGTACGAGGAGTTTATGCAGCCCGTTGACGCTACCCCAGTCCAACTCAGACTCCTGGCGGGTCCGTCGATGTCATCGACTTCTGAGTACCAGGCCGACAGCACTCACTTCGACGTGAAGCTGAACAGCACCGTGGATGACTTCTGGGTCGCAAGCCACGACCAAAGGCGGGAGTTTGCCATGCAGACGACCAGTGTCCTGCAACAAGTAGCCTGGCAAAACTCCAACTTGTCCCTGAACTCAAGTGTGTACGTGGCTGTGAATGTGACAACGGCGGAGCTAAGCGCAGTTGCTGGCTCTGTCATCGGCCTGCATGACGTTCGCGCTGTCCGAGCCACCATCGAATGCTGCCCTTATAGCCCATCAAGCGTGAAGTATGTCGACTGGAGTGGTATCCAGAACGCCGGATTACCAGCTCCTCGCATCGAGCTCACTCTTGATAACTGGACTGCGAATGTGCCGGCGCCCCTGAGTGTTTTCAAAGACGGCGGGAGTGCTTCGATCTCGAACTCCTTAGATTTCCTGGCTTATAACATGAGCGCAGATTCGATATATATTGGCAGCGTGGCTCTTATTTCGGCTCCGCTCATACAGAGAAATTGGACGAAAAATAACACAGTACCGTTGGCCACTCCGTTCGGCGCCCTACAAGCCACAAGGCACAACCTAACAGAGAATGCCAACGGTACATGCGATGAGGGGTATGTCTGCGAATACCTGGTCTGGGGACTTGTCTGCAGTATTCATCAGCAACAAGGGTTGCTCAACCTGGCAAGAGGCACCGCTGGTCAGAAATGGACCATAGGTTCTGCTCGCTGGGAACTGACTGAGGAGGTGCACCCAAAGCGACTTCGAACAACTTTGCAATAATGGCATTGATTCAGGCTCTGTCATAAGTGAAGAGGCAAGTCTGGAAGTCTGGGTTTCCCGATAGAGCCGCCTCACCCTCTCCTTTATACGTAAAATCTGCGTAAAAAGAATCTGTGCACTTGTAGCTGCAGAGTCAATGTAAGTTAGTACTTCGATCACTTTTCTCGCCTGGAGGTAGTGAATGCGCCTGTTCCACGGCCTTGGGAAACCTGCCCCCGATGATACGTCCCGACACAGCGGACTCCTCCATGGGGGTCCTCGTCGACACTTCCATAACTCTGGATTCATCCAATCAGCATTTCCTCTGCGACGGTTCCCTGGAATCCATAACCCTAAAAAGAAAATAATAACCCATTCCACAACTATCTCTTCTACACTAACCTCCCTTAAGACTTATTTCTTCTACAATAATCTGCTCTATACCCCGAACGACCTTTGGCGATATTACGGGTTTCTGCTTGTATCGATCCTGTACATCAAGCATGTGCGCCGCAAGAGAAGCCCCCTGCCAAAATTACACGTCAACACAAGAGGGAGTGCCTCAGGACTGGTCAGTAGGTTGGTAGCCCTGCAGCAGACCGTGTGGCCGACCACATCCCACAGTGTGACCTGTCAATGCATGGACTGCCAATGGCACCACCACTAACCGCTGCAGTCCTGGCTGGCCAGAGGGCTCTCTTTCTGCAGTCTTCCATTTTAGTGCGTGACCTCGGTCCATGTGATATCATGGGTTGATGTGGGCGGCGACAGTGACTGTACACTCAGGCTTGCAATGCGCTGCCTACACATAAGGCCCATGACAAAGGCCCTTGGGCTTCGTCTCTCCCATTTCGACCCGAGAACCACCGATCAGGCTTTGAATTGTCAACAACGGCATCATGTTGACTCCACAGGTTGCTAATGTTCTGACCTTCTTCTATCCTCTCGGGAACACGCCCGCAGTGTCGCTCACGCAAGCGCTCCCTCCAGAGAAACAGGCCGATATCCTCCTCCTGGGGAGCGGAGATATTCGTCACATTCTGTTCACCGTCCATACCGAGCGCACGTTGCCATCTGGCCGGCATGAGTCGACCAGAGATGCTTGCATCAATGGACGGACGCTGGACTTTACCTGCTGTGATGTCGATCAAGCGATCATCGGTATCCGCCCCCAAAACCAGCTGAACCCGGCTCTTGACTAACTCAACCCTAAAGCCCGTAACATTCTTCTGCTCACTCTCATCATCGATGATGTCGACGGCACCAACGTTCCTCTGAATTGGAACCTGTACTACCACTTCCGGATTGATGAAGCTTCGCTGCGACTGCTACAGAGCCAGGCCCGCAAGCTACACACTCTCGCTGACTCCCTCGAAACCTGGCACAAGAGTACGTATGGCATGCTCATTACACCGTTGGACCATGGCTCCCTGGAAAGGGTCAAGGACATGTGGAACTTCTACAGTATGGAGCGGAAGGAAAAAGAACGCGCCGGCTTTGAGGCACACTTCGATACTTACATCCAGAAGTCACGCCAGCGGAAATCCAGTCTTGGTATTGGGCTCAATCTCACAGGTTTCAGATCTGCATGTCCCGCCGCTCACCAATCCATCGAGGACCTGGGTGTGCTGCATGACCACTACTGGGAGCATGGTACTCTCGACGTCAACCAATCAGGGCGGGCACCCGCTGGATATGCCAATCCCATGTTCCTATCTCTGGATGACAAGGTTATCCTGCATTACGGGACCGATCCCCTGTTGGGTTTTCACCTAGCCATGGCCTTCGTGCCCATGCGCCCAGCATCACCCTTACTCTTGTCGTCCGCCGCCTCAAATCGGCGAGAGCATGTGGTTGCAGTGGCAAAGGCCGAGTTTGATGCATGGACGGCCTCCTTTAGACGTCATGCGGACTCGGTCAAGCTGCGATTTTTTGTCGGTGATGCTCTGGCCTTGTCTTATTCTCTCCAACGCCGGAATCCTGTACAGTCACCCGTACCCACACAGGTACCTTTGTACCGTGATCGCTTTCATTTCGAGCCGCTGACGCTGGATGGGAAGGGTGACGCGGACAGAGGTGCTGGTCCAAGCACCTTTACCGTGATCGACACGTCCAACCTGATCGACCATGTCGGAGCCCTCAATTTACTTGCTGCCACCGCGCCGCTTCTGGCACATGACATTTCTGCGATCTTGTACACCGAAAAGCTGGCGAGGTCGGATAGTACATTTGGCAGCTTGTTCGACCGCCTCCTTTGTGGCCCTTTGCCGACCGTTTCGATCCTTCTTGGTTTGACCCCCGCGGAATTCGTCACCAATACTTCAGCGCTCTCAACAGGCGATGAACTCTTTCTCGACTCCATTATTCATACATCAGGACAGCAGGCCCAGAGCGGGCAGTTGTTTACGCGGACTGCCTGGAAGCAACCAATACGCACCGCCGCGACGGCCAACGGCATTCCTTCTACACGGATTACTTTTGGCCACGTCGGCCTGGCCTCGATTCTCTACCATGTTTACCTCAGAATGTTTGAAAATGAAGATATCACGACGATGATGTCGAATGCGACATTGCTCAAATTGCAACAATTCTCCGTCCCCAAGTACCATCGAGCCAGCTTCGCTGCCTTGATCGGCATGCTCAGAATGCGAGTTATCACCAATTGGGAGCAGACCGTCGAAGCCCTGCTTGAGCTCGTAGAATCCAACAACAGTCATTTAATGACCAGGAACTACATCCAGGAATTGTTTGTCTGGCTCCATTTGCTGGGCGTCTACTCTGTCAAGATTCTCAAAGCGCCTTGCAACTCCACTGGCTGCCCGGTGAAGATGAACGACCTGCGCGATTGGAAGAATATCCCCCCGGTGGTATGCGTGACGCTGAAGGTGCCGAGGGACCAGCTAGTAGTCTTCACCGAGGACCATGTCACCAAGACCGGGACACCACCTCTTCATTGTCTCGTTCAAGGCTCTTCCCTTGGACGACCATGGCAAAATGCGTTCGGGGCCCTTCAAGGTGGATTCGGCCAGGTAGAGACCCGGGGCACTCGATTCAGCGATGAATACGAAGTGGGCATCATTGAGGACCAGGCAGCGTGGAGTGGGACGTCGCCTCTGTGGGTGTCATTCTATGCCCCCACCTGGATGCTGCTACTTGAACCACGCACGGCATCGGTGAAATTGGGCATACAAACTACTCCTCAGAGTACTCAAGCATTTATCCCCAGGCTCGGTCTTGACCTCACCGTCTTCCAAACGTGCCTTTCAGACACCGAGCACGTACACATCAGCAAATGTGTCCCCAACCAGACAGCAACCCGCTCCGTCTGCAAAGTCCCCGCCAGCGACGCTCCACCTCCGGATGGCAGCGACTCGCCAGCGATCATCACCACCACCACTATCACTGCCGTTGTCGACTCTAAGACCGCTAAGGTCACTTCCTTGGCCGCTCGATTGGGGTTGGTCTCCCCGGATTGCCAGCGTGTGCTCCAAGCGGGTGGACAAGTCAGCGCCGCGTCAACTACACCTTTCCACTTCGCGGTCGACATCCGGCCAGGATGTACCATCGCGGTCGACTTTCCCCTGCCCATGCTGGACAAGGGTTTCAGAATCAAAGTGGCCCGAAAGTCTGGTTGGGTTGAATTGACAGCCCCAGTCGTGGACGCCGCCGAGTGGCCTTCACTTCGCTCCTTCATCTACCCAGTCTTCCTCGACTCAGACCGTGTCACCAATTGGAACCTGCCGTACCTGAATATCCACTCGCTACCAGTCCTGGACGAGAAGAAAACCACACAGCTGGCTTGGCTGACCACGCATGCGTCGATGATGTGGAGCGCAAGCGAGAGATCACTTCGTAACAATCCTCATCTGCCGGCTTCCCTCGGAGAGCGAACCAGGGTCGAATTGAAAGACTCCATGTTCTCCTTGTACATGCACTACAGTGGACTGCAAGGCCGGCGCGCCCGTATCTTCGGAGTCAGCTGCCCTTCCGACGGTGGTGTGCATATCCTCTTCTTCGTGTCCAGCCTCCGACTCGATCTTTCCAACCGCACAGCTGTGCTAGACACGGCCGTGCTACCGCTGCACGACACTCTGATGCCTCGGATCAGAACATTTTTGGGGGCGCTGACAACCAGCGGCAGCCTCTGTCAGGTGCGCGCCACCAAAGCCGAGTTGTGCGCTTGGAAGCAGGTGTTGCCCGCGCTCGTCGAGCGGTGCCGGACGTGGTCTCACAGGTCTGGATGCGAGTATTTGGCCGAGCAACGAGTCCCCCTCTCGGTCGAAAATGGACAACCACCATTATGTTCATGTGGCGAGGGGATCATGCCTCCTGGCTTCATCACAGGGGTTCCGGAATGGGACCAAGTCGCCAAGTACGCGGTCCGAGCGGCGATATCACCCCCGTTCTCTGCCGCCATGTTCGAGGGTGGATGCAAACTTGACATGTTGAATCAGGAGGCCGAGGAACATCAGGCCAAAGCGTGCAACTCATGCGGGAGAGACGAGGCGGTCAATGGGTCGGGTTTGCTCAGTTGTGCACGTTGCCGAAAAGTGAGATACTGCTCTAAGGAATGCCAGCGGGTAGATTGGAAAAAGCACAAGGCCAATTGCGTCCCAATTTAGAGCGGCGGCATCTCTGCTGTCCTTGGGAAAACTTGATGGGAGAATGTCTGACAGCCACCTAATCGGGCATCCCCTGCATGACTGACTACAGGCAGTCGGCAAGAAGTTCGTCAATGTTTAGTTTCAAAGTTCGACATTTGATCATTCATTGTACAAGACCGAAGAGCTTTCCGGCCACAGGATCCCACTCAGAAGACCATCGCCGTCTGCTTTCGACCCTGGCGCCGTCTCGCAATCGCGTCAGCTGCGTCGACTCTGGATCGAACAGCTCTCGCAGTATATCGGCCAGCCCTTCGGCACTGTCAAACCCCCTTCCGTTGACATTCTCGGTGACGAGCTCTGGCCATGCGGCATACTTGCTCCATCCCGCCACTGGAAGCGCAGCTCCGAACATGTCAACGACTTTCATCGGTAGGTCGACACCGCTGCTACTCGTGTGCAGGGACACGCCGAGATCAGCAGAACCCAGCAAAAGAGCATAATCCTCAAAAGAGAGCCAGTCGGTATAGATGTTGACCATTTCCAACGCGTCTCCAGCGTCCAATGTCTTGATCTTATCAAGATAGTGCTGCTTGAGAGGGCCTTTGCCGGTAATGACGACCGCAAGCTCGGGTAGCTGAGGATGAGAAGACGTAGCGCTGGCGGTGTAACTGCACAGTGCGTCGAGGAGGAGTCCAAAGTCCTCGTCCGCCGTCCACGACGTCGAAGAAACGACAAGTCTCATTTTCCTGTCGACGATGGAGTTGAAATGATCTGCTAGAGGTGGATATCTCTGAAGGAAACCTATCCGCCCCGAGTCCGTCAATGGCTGGTAGAGATCCGCCGGCCGGTCGTGGAGCGTAAGTACAGGTGTACAGATGGCCATGTCCGATCGCAAGACTTTTGCCATGGCGTCTGTCACGGTGAAGTTGGCGCTCGCAGCTCGTCCTAGAAACTTCTCATAGATTTTGGAGACCTTGACCATGGGATGATCCGATCCGAGCTTGAGGGCGAGAATGGAATAGCCAAAGTTGTGCCAATCGACAACTAGTCTGGTTCCTCGGAACAGGCACACAGTCGCCACGACTAGCAGAGTTGGAATGGACGGTGGATTCTGGCATATTCGTTGAGTAGACGTAGAAGGAAACACCTACTCAGAATGCAACTTACCTGGACTAGCATCCATTTCGAAGGGGGCATCGAATAGCCCAGGGTTCGCCAGAGATACCATGCTTGCAATAGCACCTTGACGGGACCGAACGCCAAAAAGAGATACTTGTTGTTGGTCTGCAGTAGTCGTGGAGCAGACGGAAGTGGCACAATAGTTACGTTTGAATGCGCAACAAGCTCAGGTAGTGGTTCTGTGTCTGTGAGGTCTGTCAGTATGCCCTTTGTTTATCGTCCTCACCTTGACCAAATACCTCGATATCCAACCAGACGCACGCGGCCACCATGATGGGCAATACTGAGAGCGTGATACTGCATCCGCGGACTTCGGCCTAGATCACCCAGGACCACCACCTGGACCGTACATTGTTTATCGGCTGGATCACGCTGTGATGGTGCTAGTAGTAGCAACACTGTGATCAAGGTGGAAATGATGACCAGTAACGTCAAGATCATCGTAGTGGCCGGACGTGGGCATCCGGAGAGGTTGCGCTATACGGATCCTGATGTCGTGTATGCCGAGAAAACTATAGCGTCCTCGCAGTCATACACCCACATCGACGATATTGGCATACGATGCACCAGCTGCTCGTCGTTACAGAGTGCGAGTACGAGTACGAGTGCAGAGGACACGTTGTGGTGGCACTTTTTGGCCTAGTGAATTGGCAGATGCCGGATGTGGTTAGACTCAAGATCCTCGAAAAAAAGGGGGCCTTCAACGCCCACATGCGCCGGGTTGTATTTATTCTACCGCCGAAGCAAGTACCTCGTACCGCCCTCTCTCGTACCGAGAGCGCATACAGTACCAACTCATTCGATAGGACCGACGGAGTACTGCTTCCATCCACTCACCTGTACTGTACCTCACAGCCAGGTACCCGGCCCATATTTCCAGCTCCAGGGGCTCTTCCTTTTTCCCTCTCAGCAGAACAAGCGACAACCTTGTTTCCACTCTACGTCGCCCGCCGCATGCTAGCGAGGCCAAAGGGTTCCTCACCACCACCAGATGAGATGCCTGTCGTTATCGCTACCTGCTAATCTTCCCCGGACGCACTCACTTACCGCTGTACCACCAGACGATACCCCCCCGCCTGCGCCTTATCGATCTATTCAGTCGACCTGCAACGATTTCAAACGAACACTGCGCTCTGCGCTCTGCCGGTAGCACAGACCCATAGCTTCCGCAGTGTCAGGCCTGACGGCAAGGGTGCTATCGCCGAGCCTGAAATCTTTCTTCCGTCCGACGCGACCTCTTCAATCAACGGTGTAGCTGAATGTCGGTTCAAACGCCAAAGTGTCTCTACCTTCGCAACCGACTGAAGGGAACATGAGCGCGACCTTCACACTTCCCGTGGCGGCCACAGAAAATTGCAAGCATGGCCATTCGCAGTCTCCATCGCATTCTCATTCTCATTCTCATTCCCATTCCCATTCGCGCTCTCACCAACGAAATCGAGCTGGGAGTCGCCTAGCTGCTCCCTACTCCCTTCCTCGAATACCCTCCGAATCTGCTGTCCCGCCAAGCGACATGAATCGTCCTCCGCCGGTGGACACCCATTTCCATGACCATGTCAGCCCTGCGCCGAGTCTCGACCTGTCGGGCTCGCATTTTATACCAAAGAGAAGGGATACAGAACAGATTGCATACTCTTCCCCCAGCAGAGGAGCGCAGAGACCTGCTTTCCACCGTAATTTCTCCAAGCCTACGCAGCTATTGTTAAACTCGACGGAAAACTACTCGCTTCTTCATGGCATCCTTGCGGACGACGAGTCCAGGAGGATCTTCTACTTTATGATACTGAATCTCTGCTTCATGGTTGTCCAGTCTACATATGGAATCCTGACAGGCTCCTTGGGCTTGATCAGCGACAGCATACACATGTTCTTCGACTGTGTGGCGCTGCTCGTCGGCGTTTGTGCAGCCGTCATGAGTAAATGGCCCCCGAGTCTCAAGTTCCCCTATGGATATGGCAAAGTCGACACCCTTGCTGGCCTAGGCAATGGAATTTTCCTCATGCTGATCAGCGTCGAAATCGTTTACGAAGCCATGGAACGGTTGTTTTCCGGGGCGGACGTCAGTCGGACCATGGAATTGTTGATCGTCAGCACTATAGGTCTTTTCGTCAACCTTGTAGGCATATTCGCCTTTCATGGACTGCACGATCATGGTCACGACCACGGCCACGGCCACGGCCACAGCCATGAGGAGCACGATCACTCTCATGACCACCACGATCACGATCACGATCACGATCACGATCATCACCACTCTCATAATCACGGTGATTCAGACACTCCATTGACGGCGTCGGCCTCGCCGATGAAGGGCGGTAAAGCCGCGACCGGACACCATCACCACGGAAGCGAGAACATGCAAGGCATTTATCTTCACATCATGGCCGATGCTCTTGGCTCCGTTGCCGTCGTCGGGTCTACGTTGCTTGTGCGCTGGACCGGGTGGAGCGGCTGGGACCCTCTCGCCTCGTGCATCATTGCAATTCTCATCTTTGCATCGACCATCCCCCTCGTCACGTCGACCACAAAGATTCTTCTTTTATCCCTCAACTCCGACATCGAGTACAACCTGCGCGGTATCCTCAGTGGCGTCGCCGAGATTCGGGGCGTGGTAGGCTACACCGTGCCCAAATTCTGGCTGGAAGACACCAAAAAGGAGCCAGGAGGTCATCATCATCACGGACATTCTCATGACCACCACGGCCACTCTCACAAAGACAGCGATGGTAAATGTACCAGTGGCGGGGACGATCCCACAGTCCTCGGCGTGATTCACGTCACTGCTTCCCAGACCGCGGATCTCGAGGATGTAAGGGAGCGAGTGAATATGTATCTCCGCACCCGCAAGATGGACGTCGTAGTTCAGATGGAACGTGAGGGTGAGCATAAATGTTGGTGTGGCAATGGTCAGAAATCATGACTTGAAAATTCCCTGCCAATGACGGGATCTTGGGATCTTGGGCCGTGCTATTGTGGCAAGTGTACTCGTAGTTGGCCACTTAGGTAGGTAGACAGCTACCTTTGGTATACTCTAGAAAGGGGAAAAAAAGAACAGAGCTTCAGTACCCCACAGTATGAATTGAAATGAAATGATATAAAGGAAAAGAAATAGCTTTCACTGGGTGCCTAGGTAAGCAGAGATTGAGAGACATGCCGAGGGTTTTGCTTTGCTCTGCGAGACCTGGCATCCTCCGACCTCTTTTGATCTTGTAAGTGGAAAGGCCATACTGATCTTGTATGTTTATTGATCAGGAAACAGTTCGTCGCACTCTTGAGGTACGCGTGGTGGCCCGTCCAAGACTACGGGTACGTCTAAGTTACCTAGCTCTAGGTGGTCAGAATCAAATCAGGACCCAACTGCCCCAAACCCAGACGGCCTCACACGCGAGACCGCCCAGGAGCACCGCGATGCCCATGAGAAGTCCGACGCCCGCGCGGCTCTGCGCATCCCGTTTCCAACCCACGACGTACTCTACCCCCTCGACCAGCGTCGTCGTGTCGCCCTGATCCGCCCCGCGCCCAGGGAGGCCGAACAGGACCCACGTGACGGTCGTGAAGATGGCCAGGAACAGCACGACCGCCAGCGCGGCGACGATCCTGCGCAGGGAGAACGTGTGGTGGAGGTACAGGCACGGCGGGCCGCTCGTCGTCGCGCCCGTCGACGAATCTCGAGAACTCGCACCTGCGCCGAAGTGCGATCGACTCCCGCCGCGATACGACATGGGGAACGTGGGCGCATGGAACGGCATGCGTGGGGTCTTGACGCTGGGGTGGGCGCTGGGAGTTGTTGTTGTTGTTGTTGTCGCACCCGCGGCGGTCGCGCCGGAGGAGCCAAACGCGAATGCGCCCGGGGTAGCCGTACCGTACGCGTCCGAGTCGCGGCTGTTGTTGCGGCTGTGGCCCATGAAGCTGAACACGGGGCTGACGTCGTCGGACGGGCTGCTGGTATCAGCGGGACCGGGGGCGTGACGGGTAGTACGGGGGCGTCGCGACGCAAACGACTCGGTCTGTTGTTGACCGTTGCGGAGCCACAAGAGCCACAACTTGCGACGTCGCCCGAGGCGTGGGTTACGCAGATGCTTGACAAAGTCCGTGCCGTCGATGTCGTGCTTCCCCCCCGCTCCTCCTCCTGCTGGGGTCAGTGGCGGTAGGGGACTGCCGGGGTACCAGAACCGATGGGCCGGCGTGGCGGTACTAGCTGCGGTGGTGGAAGCAGAGAAGTCGGTGCTGGGTGAAGCGTAGGAGAGTTCGCGTGCCGAGAACAGACGCCGTGCAACGCCCAGTAGGTGAGAGCGGTACGACTGTTGAACCACGGCGAAGAGCTGTTCGTCGTCGAAGCTCGTTTTGTCGGTGATTACGATCTCGACGGTCGTTTTGGCCGAAGGCTGGCGTGCGAGATGTAGGTCCAGAAACAGAACTTCAGGGCCCACGGGGGACGGGAATCGGTCGGATGTGGTTGGGGTGCTGGCACCAACGGCTGGTTTCGTCGACAGAGGGATCTCGGGCGCTTCGTCCTTTTCCAGAAGGCGTCCTGAAAGCGTCTTAGAAGACCGTGGTTTCTCCGTGATTTCGCCTTTGGCTTCCTGAGAGGTAGAAAGGGATTTCCTGCGCGTCGAGCGAGCCCGCCGAAGACTCTTTGACAGTTTGGACGAGGTCTTGCTGTCCGCTCTGGACACATCGCCGTCTCCCACGTTGGCGGCAGCAACCTCGTCAATCTCGCCGATACTGCTGTGTCGAGCTGGGTACGGAGTGCTGACGACGTTCTCGCGGAAGAGTTTGTGGTCATTATTCGTCTGAGTTATGATCAGGTCTGCTGGTCGAATTGTCACACGGCGTGAGTTGCGGACTGGAGCCGAGATAGCACGGGACAATTTCTTCTCAAGGTCTGTTGGGGGATTCGACCTTAGACCATCAATCGGGGCTGCTGTTGAGACAAATGTCCCACTTGATGAGATCGTGCCAGTTTCATTTCGTGGAAGACGGACAGAACCAAATCCTCCCATTGGCGTTGGAAGGGTGGACAGAGCTTCAACACGCCCTGGGGTGTCAGGAAATTCGATGATTGTTTCTTTGACATGGTTGCTCTGCTCGGGCCGATGATCGAGAGATATCACTTCTGGAAGTGCAGTGAGGGTATCGGCCTCTGAGACTCGTCCTTCGGGCGCCTTCAGCGCGTCTTCTGGTCCGTTCAAATTGCCACCTTGCAGTGATTCCTGTCCTGTGACGGATGGACACAGTCCATGTCCTTTCGAAGGTGAAAGATCTTTGGCTGTGCTACATTCAATTTCCGTCGGAGTCGAACGAGGGGCATACAGTCTTGGAATAGACCAGCCCGAATTATTGTTATGCTGAACAATGTTTGGCTTTGCTACGCGGACACTACTTGCCCTCTGAATGACTGGTGATTCCTGGCCAGAATCGTCAGAGCCAGAGTCATAGGAAGACTTGGATTCATCTGGATCAGTGATCGAACCCGGAGGCATCTCCAAAAATCTCTTAGCAGTCGGATCGTACGATGGATCAACCGGACTCGAATTTGTAGTATCTGTTGACTTTCTGTTCTGCTTCGTCTTTTTCCTTAGCACGTTCCGTGGCTGAGATTGCAGATTCTTGAGAGCCTCTGATGCTTCAGACTCAGTTGTCGTCTTTGACCAACGACTGGTCTCCTGGAGTGTTGCGTCTCCGTCGCGCGATGGATGCCTCAGCCTCGACATGCCTTCATGCCAGCTTGAGCCCATGGTCAGAGCTGGAGATGCTGGATGAGGTAGTTCCGTCGTGGTCGGTGTGCTTCGGATGTTAGGCTCAGCCGCCACAGGCCGAGGAGGATTAGCAACTTTGCGACCAAACACTCGGATCGGACTCGTCGGGTTGAACACCATTGATCTGAATATGGGTACGGCTCATCAAGCTTTGCCAGAGTGACGGCATCGTAGACTGATATTTTATGCATCGCCATCGCTTTGGTCGCTTGCGGTTTTGGTGCCTATGAAAGAACATTGCCGTTTGCGGAAATGTTGACTCTAGCTATTCAGACGTCGCCGGTGCTGTCGAGCAGCAAAGCCTGGGTCTGATGTCCTGTTCGGATCGAACAAAGAAAATCATCGAAGGAATAGGTTGGCAGCAACTGTTCGCAGATAATAAAACTGATGGTGACACAAGTTGCATTGAGAGCCGCATTCCAGTCTCAACCACGAAACTTGCCTTGGCAATAGGGACAAACATCGAACTCGTCGAATAACGCCCGAGTCAAGCTTGGGCCATTTGGTAATTTTAAGCTGGATATGTCCAGGAATTGCCTGCCACATTTGGCACAATACTTCGAGATACCAGGCTCTTGTATAGCAATAAGCGATATATTGCACCGACTGAATTGATGTCCATTACCGCACCTTGCGGAGACCGTGTCTGAGAACGTAATGGGCGCGCTGCACACTTCGCATTTCTCTTGATCTAGCAATCCGGATCCAGTGGCCACTTCCATTTCTTTGTCCAAAGCCATTCTATCTTCGTGCTGAGCGTCTGCTAACCGATTTGACATCAACTTCGCCCAATCTGTGAACTTCTGAAACCTTGCAGGATCACTCATGGTTAATGAGATAGCAATCCTGACTATTTTTTGATCCAGGTCCGATCGAATGAGACTTGAGTCTGTAGAGGAGGTGAATGACAGGAGCTCTTCTAGGACCACCATATCGGCCTTCTCAGGCTCGGGAGCATTTGCTGGATATTTGGTGTCGCTGAATACGATCAGAGTGTGTTGAGTCGCAGGCATAACAGCTTCGATCATTTCGCTGGGATGTAATGAAACACACGCCGCAGCACGAGTCTTGTCAGGAGAGAGTGAGATTCCGTAGAAACGAGTACGGATTTTGCCTGACAGACTGAATCTGCTATCGAACTCAGATCTTGGTTTTCGAAGGGCCGCTTCAAAGTCCATTTCGGAGACTCCATGATTCTGATCAGATTCTGGTCGCCTTTGCGAAGTCTGGAACGAAACTGACGTTCCGTGGGATGTATTGTCCCTGTGGTCAATGTCTGGAAGAACAAGTTGAACGGATATGGAAAGAGCCTTCGAAACACGCCCGTTTGCTCGAAGCAGATCTAACCGAAAATTAAATGCCTTGGGGGTTGCTGCACTGTTCTCTTGGATCTTCGATGCTTTCATGCTTGATACACGAGAAGAAGCTGACAGTACAGACGCCAAACCTCCTCCGTTGATGTATACAGGGGTGACATGCTCGGAAACATGCTGTCCCAGTAGCTCGAACGACCAACATCCGAGTTTCGAACTTTCTTTTTTGGCGACACGAAACAGGGAGATTGTATCAGAGTCGTCCACAACAGCCAGTAAATGTTGGCCCCATTTCATACTGCTGTGAGTCTTTATGGGCGGGATCCAACAGAACGCACGAATCCTTCTCTCTTCTCTCTGTTTTGCTAGCTGATTTGGTTTGTCAGAATCAGCTTCGCTCGAAAGGTGCTGGTTGACCACTGCGGTCCTTTTCCATTGGTCTAATTTTCCATAGCCTTCCCAGAATGAAAGGACCAGGTTGGACGTCAGAATCGCGAGGACATTCCGCCTGTGAGGACCCAATCCCGGCGGTGACCACGCAAGCGAAGTAATGGTTGAATCGGATAATTCCTCGCCGATGGAAAACTGTCTAATGGGAGCCATGGGCACATGCGCCCATTCGGCTTCTTGGAACTGGTTGGCAGGGATTGTAGTTTTGCGCCATTGCAAGTCTTTTAGGAGTCCTTGCGATCCTGACGAGTCAATTGGCGTCAAGATCTGTACAGTCTCACCGGTGGCAACAGCTAGACCTTCTGAGGACCAGCTGAGGGCATTTTCACAAGTTGGCCAGTAGCGCAGGTCGATGGGCTCAAGCTGTCCAGGAGTATCTGCCATCTCGGCATGATGTATGAAAGATATCCGTGGTTGAAAATGTGGGTGCAACGTGAATTCATGCGGCTTGATTCAGGTGGACACGCTGCTTAATTCTCTTCTCCAGGGCTTATTCGGGCTGTACAATATCCTCTAGAGAACTGGATTAGCTTGACGTCAGCATCTTATCGCGAGGAAGGAGCAGCCTTGTCAGCGATATGGCATCGCTTGAGAATTCACGAGGATGTTAATCATGCATGCTTCTATCAGTCTCAAACATTGCAACCGTGATGATCTGTCTGCCAAGAGATTGTTCAGCCTTGTGAAGTATCTCCACACGTGACGAGGCTGGGTTCACACCCCGTTGTCTTTTGCTGGCTTTGCACGAGCCTCGCTAACCACAAAATCAAACAGGGATGCCATTCTCACCAGCTGACACTGGGGAGAAGAAATGACTTTCCTTGACGATGACAGTGGATGCCTATACTCGGCTCTCAGTTCTCCCTGAGTGTTTCACTTGGCGGACCCTGCGCCTAGGCGGTCAGCAAATCTGCAAGTCAGCAAACATGGCCCCCAGTAACGAGGCACAATTCCCCACAGGATGTCCAATCCTTCAGCCATCTGAATCTCGAAATCGATCCTTGGTTCGATCATTCAACCAATGTGACTGGCAAATCTCGTTATACATCTAATATATCATCTTCAGGGCTTCTAGAGGTTTATGAACCGTCCATCACGACAACTCCACCAACCCTTGACCACGGGCTTGTTCTCTCGTTATTCGGATATGGGGTACACATGGCTTTTTTCACGCTTCCCCAATGGCCGAACCACTAGCTTCGGACACCGACAACCGTACTGAAATTTTACAGTCTTACCGTAAGTTTTGGACAGGTGTTAACCTAATCTGTAGGGTGAAGGCAGCGACTGGGACAATTTTCGAGCTACGGACATGCCACTTTCAGTCAAGCGGTCACAATGGCTGTATCAGGGGAAATACTGCGGAGAACTAGTGGCGGCAGTGCTACAGATCCAATTTTGGAAACGACGTGGCTGGGTCTTGTGCACATATCCGGCAAGGCGTGCCAATGTGGACTCAAACTAGTGCACGCCAGGTGTACCGCTAACGTATCGAGTCTTCAGGGCCTGCATCTTGACTCTGCGGCTGAGAGCCCAGGAGGTGCCAGATCATCGTGGATGGCTCCCTAGCCAGCGGACAATCTGGCGGCATGAGCTTCCACTAGAAGGGCATTGATTTCAACTGCGCCCTCTCCTGGGCCTATCAGATCTGCCCCTTGCGACTAAATTCGGACTGTGCCCTGGCCAAATTCTGTTTCTGCGGCCACGCTCACGGTCGGGGCTCTCATATTATGACTACCACTTTCACCTGCCACCCCCAGTCTCCTTTTGCTCCATCTTTCGATATTATTATGTCCATTCCCCTCGTTCAAGTTGCTTGACTACGCTGCGATTATCACTGCAGGGCGGTCACCTTTACCATGGCGGCTTCTATCTCGCCCTCGGTCATTATGACGCAAATTCACAACTACCTCAACGCCAATGAGACCTCCGACGCTCTTTTCAAGTCTCAAAACGCGTTCGATACCATTGGGACCTACAAATGGTTCATTGGCACTGGCATCTTTGTCCTCGTTACTGCGATCCAGGTTATAAAATACATGCTGAGGGACCGACCACCTCCTGGTCTGAAGCTCATCCCCGGTCCTACGAGCACCATCCCCTACATTGGACGTGTCCACGATGTCGACCCAAACAAGCCATGGTTTGCCATGAAAAAGTTCTGTGACGAGTATGGTGGCATCTTCCGTTCCACTATCTGTGGTGAGATGCACATCTGGGTCGGAGATGCACAGATTGCCTATGACTTGCTCTGCAAGAAGGCGAGAATCTATTCATCCCGTCCCATGGTGCCTGCAGTTCCCGGCAGTGACTCCCAGGGTCAATACCTCCCACTCCTGGCTCACGATGGTAAGGCACAACGGTTCCCTTGACTGTGTAAGCCTGTTGCTAACTGTTTCAGACCATTGGCGCAACCAACGCAAGTTCGCCCACACCGTCCTGACCGCCGGCTTCAATTCCAAATACTATGGCTACGTCAGCCACGAGGCCAAACGTTTCCTGTACAAGCTCTTGATTGATCCTACAGACCACTACGCTCTGACCGATCGATTCTGTGGTCGCATCAGTGCTCGCCTTGGTTATGGAAGCCCAGCATCAGCAGCCGCCCACTGCAAGAACGCGGGTGAATTCATTCCACAAATCTCTCCATCTGGTCCTATCACCAACTTGATGCCCTTCCTCGGCGGTCTCCCTGAATGGATTAATCCTTCGATTCGCAAAGTTCGCGAACGACGTGAAAAGGAGGAGAAACTGTGGAAGGGGTTGATGAAGCAGGTGCGCCAAGAGATGGATCAGGGAACTGCTCCCATCAGCTACGCGCGGACGTATTTTGAGCGCAAGGAGGCTGAGGCTGGCTCTCGATCTTTCGGATTCGATGACCATGAGGCTGCTTACGCCGTCGGTATGTTGGTGACTGTCGCCATCTTCACTATTGGCGGTCCTCTCTACTGTTTCTTCCTCGCCATGGTCCTTCACCCTGAATGGCAACAGAAGATCCGCGATGAATATGACGAGGTCATCGGTGACCGAGTTGTCGAGGTATCTGATGCTCCTAACTTGCCAATCCTCCGTGCTTGTATCAAGGAATGTATCAGATGGCGACCACCAGTCCCCTTGGGTGTCCCTCGTCTTCTCGAGGAAGATGACGAATGGAATGGCTACTACCTTCCCAAGGGTGCTGTCATCCACGCTGTCGATCTCGCTCTTGCCCGCAACCCCGAGCTCTACCCAGATCCGGAGACCTTCCGACCAGAACGATGGCTCCAGAAAGAATTCCCCACCTACAAGGAGCCGCTCACCGAGCATCCTAGACTGATGGGTCACCACGGTTTTGGTATGGGCCGTCGCATGTGCCCGGGTATCGAAGTCACTGAAGCTGAGTTGCTCGTTGCTTGCGGCAGCATTGTCGGCTGCTTCGAGCTCCTGCCACCAAAGGACGCCAACGGACAACCCCAGTGGCCAGATAGCTACAAGTTCACACCCAACTTGATCGGTGGCCCTCTGCCCTTCGAGATGGAGGTCAAGGTCCGAAGTCCAGAGAAGGCCGAGCGCATCAAGGTTTGGTATGAGGAGAGCGTTGCTGATGAAGCCGCGGGCAAGATTGCTGCTGGCTTGTAAGAGATTGAAGCCGATGGAAATTACCTTCTGGCCTGTTGATGTTCACGTTGGATGTAGTCGATTTATTGCGTGGCGTTGCCGGGGAGATTGTGCGATTTTGAACTGCTTCCAACCTAATGATGTGTGGACGAAGAAGTTTGTGATGGCAATACCAGATTTGAGCCGTATATAAAGATTTTTGAAGACCAATATATCGATGTGTGCTCAGAATTCTTCTATCGTCCTCTTGTTATGTCTACTTCACTCGCATCTCATGAACCCTTGCTCCTGTAGCAACACGAGGAGTTTGACATTTAAACGTCCATCGCCATCAAAATTATAGAAGTCTTCTAAACTTGCATTGCGCGCTCTTACTCCAGATGGCCCAATATCTTCCTTCATGCGGCCAGAAGGACAAAGCTGAGTGTGTAGACGAAGGCTGGCAAAGATCCTCGACATCCGAATTGTCCAGATCCTCCGAAACCGGATGAGAGACAGAATCACGGGGAACGTGGACACCACACGCACCATCGTGCGCCAACCTCACGGAGATGACGGAGGATCGAACAGGCGCAGGATCCGGTCGTGTCGCAGAACGTGTCGCGTGGGTGACATACATCGACACGACGACACATGGCAAGGGATCATGGGCCGTAGGGCGTGGTGCAACGGGTGGACCAGCTATCGAGGGATTTACTCAACTCAACGTCCCAGTATCCAAAAGGTGCCTGAGATGTACCTAAGCGTGTGTTTTCCAGTTTCGAACAAGTTGAAACAAGGCTATGAAGAGGATGTCGTATCCCTACAGAGTGACAGTGTTGCTGAGATATTGATGTTGAGTACTCCGTATCAACAAACAGCATTGATTGATTCACGGTCCTGTCATTTTTGCACTCTCTAAAGCGACAAAAGATTTGTGTGGTCCTAAGCTTGCAGAAACATACGTACCAGAGGAATAGTTTTTCATTGTCTATTATATCACCGGCCCGGTATCTGTGCGGACGACCAACTCCGGGCCACCTTTCGCTGGTTCAATATGCAGGCTTCAGCAGCTCGTTATCGCCACCGATGCGCACTCCGTATGGACCCATTTATCTATCATTGGGCTTGCAGTGACTTTCGATCCCATATCGAAACCGGAAGGTGGTTGGGTTTGTCGCTGGATTCGCTTCTACCATGCCTACGGAGTACGGAGTATCGGTTCTGAATGTCGTTCCATTTCGCGCCCCCCGGCTCCTGTTCCTTTTTTTTTCCTTTATCTTGGTTTGACGATCTCGCAGTAATAATTCTGTGGGCGATAACTGTTGATAGGTGGGGTGTTTATTTTGCTTATTACTTATTACTTATACATAATACATACTCTAGACTTCTTGCCATGTTGAACGCGCCTCTCTCTACATCTTAGATCTTGCGCAGTGGTGTGCCGGCGAGCCATCCTCCAGATCGAAGGCCATCCACCCATTCGTTAACAGCTATAGCGAGCCGTCTACACACCGAACGCGCCAGACATGTCGTCGTTACAGGACCCGGCGGTGCAGTTCGACTACGCCGACGATAAGAATGCTTTCGCTCGAGGGACAGGTGACGGAGTTCAACCCGTCGACGTCGGAAACAATGTCTTGGAAAGCGTCGACTCGATCTACGGCGACACGGCCCAGGACATGAGGGACATGTTGCGACTCGGCAAGAAGCAAGAGTTCGAGAGGAACTTCTCCTTCACGGCAACTCTGGGGTTCATCTCCATCTACATGGCAACGTGGGAATTCGTCCTCGTCTCTCTCGCGGCGGGTCTTGTGAACGGCGGCTTCGCAGGTCTCTTTTGGACGTTCCTCGGCACCGTGCTCTGCTACAGCAGCATCGTCGCGAGTCTGGCCGAGATGGAGTCCATGGCTCCCACCAGCGGCGGTCAATACCACTGGGTCAGTGAGTTCGCACCGCCTCGGTACCAGAGGTTCCTCAGCTACTCCACCGGGTGGATGAGCACGCTGGGATGGCTGTCAAGTGTAGCCAGTTCCGTCTTCGTGTGCAGCACACTGATTCAGAGTCTCGTCGAGATCGGGGACGACAGCTTTGTGTTCCCAAGGTGGCAGTACACGCTGCTCAGTTTGGCCTTTTTGGTCGTCACGATTTTCTTCAACACCTGGGGCGCGAAGAGTCTGCCCATGATCGAGAAGGTGTCGCTGGTCGGGCATATTCTGTGTTTTTTCGTCACCATTGTCCCGCTCTGGGTCATGTGTCCTAAGAACAGCGCCAAAGATGTCTTTACGACGTTTGTCGACAATGGCGGTTGGGGGAATGTAGGAACCGCGTGTCTCGTCTCTCAGGTTTCCGTGTTGTATTGTAACCTCGGTAAGATTGTTTTCCTTTTTTATTCTTCTTCTACTACTACTACTATTCTTCCTTCGGCATTCTTACTGACATCTTATGTGTCCACAGGCTCCGACTCAGCTTGCCACATCTCCGAAGAAGTCGCCGATGCAGGCCGAAACGTACCTCGCGCAATGTGGTGGTCGTTCATACTCAACGTCGGGCTAGGCATCGTCATGCTCATCACGATGCTCTTCTGCATCGGCAGCCTCGACGACGCTCTCGACGCAGAAATCCCATACATCCAACTCTTCATCAACACCGGAAGCTCTGCCCTCGCCTACGTACTCACCATCATACTCCTGATCCTCATATTTTCAGGCAACATCACCGCGTTGGCCACCACAAGTCGCGAAGTCTTTGCCTTCTCACGGGATCACGGGCTTCCGTTTTCCCGATGGCTCAGCAAGATGGAAAAATCCCGAAACATCCCATTCAACGCAGTATACACTACTGCATTCTGGTCCGGGGTGTTGTGTCTGATCAATTTTGCAAGTGCCACGGCGTTCAACATCATCATTTCGCTTACACTGTTGGCGTTGCTGAGCACGTACATGTTGAGTATTGGATGCGTGTGTCTGAAGCGGATCAAGGGACAGCCGCTCCCTCCGGCTCGATGGAGTCTCGGACGGTACGGGCTCGCCATCAATTTGTTCGCGTTCTGTTACTCTGCGTTCGCGATAGTCTTTAGCTGCTTTCCGTCGAGCCTGCCTGTTAGCACGGGCGATGCAAATTGGGCACCCGCCGTGTGGGCCGCTGTTATTATTCTCAGTTTTGTCACGTACCTGGTTCATGGGAGGAAACATTTCACTGCTCCTGTGTCATTCGTTGAGGGGCATAGAACAGGTGGGTTGCAGAAGACTGACTAGGTAACGGCCACTGCAGGTGCGGATCTTATGCTCGGACGTAGGGTATAGCCGTCAAATATTGAGTTGATAGGAGAATGCCAAATGCACAGAACGTCCCTTGCCGTTGGGGAACTTGAATTTGTGACATTTTCGATTATTCATATGCATTTTGTACAGTCGTGTTGGCGGCATTAATCAGCCTTTCTTCCTATCATAGCGTTCAATTGAAATCAATGGCCAGATCAAAAAAGCCGCACCAGCAGCCATGGCAGCACCACCAAAGACCTGCCCATGGAGGAAATTCCCGGTTGATACGTCCACCAAAACGCCGGCTATCGGTGCACCAATCACAGTACCGATGGACGCCGCAGACCAGGTCATACCAAGTCGAGTTCCCACCACATCCAGCGAGGGGGACAAGAGAGGATGCGCAACAGTTGACGTTGGGGCAGTGACAAGCACCCCGGCCACGAACCCCCAAAGTACACACCACACCACAAAAGCAGCGCGGGAGTGAACAGCAATCCAGGAGAAGAGGAGGATGACTCCGAGGAGAGAGGCAAAGAGGAGCGTGTAAAGAGGTTTGACCTTTTGCCCGAGCAGGTAAGGAACGGTCCGTCCAAGGATGGAGCTGCCATTCACCACTGCCAACATGTAGAAGGCAAAGTCTTCGCCCGTGCCCAATCCGTATCGAGAGTAAGACACGATGAAGAACAGCGGGACATAATATGCCAAGTACAGCAGGAACAGGGCTAGAAACCATTGCACAAACACCGTAGACCGGAATGCGGCAATGTCAATCAATGACCGCGCTTGCCGAGTCTGACCAGCATGCCGGCCTAGGATGATGCAAGCGGCGATGGCGAAGGCCAGGTTGATAAAGGCCAGAGACCGCACCGTCCAGCCGAAGCCGATTTGCGGCTGTAACTTGCGAAACATGATCGGGAAGACCACACCCCCAACGCTCGAGCCGACGGCTCCTGCGCCGATCGCAATGGGCCGCCTGGTTGTGAAGTACTTGGACACTATCGCGAGGGTCGGGACGTATGTCAGACCGGAGCCGAGACCGATACAGAAGCCCTGGGCCAGGAAGACCTGGTAGTAAGAGCGTGATATGCTGGTCATGAACATGCCGAAGACGGTGAGAAACGACCCACCGAACACCATAGGTCGGATCAAGCCCATGTCGAACAGCGGGCCCGCAAAGACACCGACGAAGACGACAAGGAAAGCCTGTACGCTTCCGATCCATGAAATGGTAGACGTCGACTCGGTGGACAAGAGCTCGCGGATATAGTATGCTTGAAACGCACCGAACGTTGACGTCGTGCCCCTACGGCACAGTCAGGGGCTATTCGCTGCGTAAAAAGGGACAAGAAAGATGCTTCCTTACCAGGTATTAGCGAAAATCAAGAACAAAGCCACAACCAACAGCCATGCTTCGAGACCGCCATTGGGGGGAGTGAACTCGGAAGAAGACGCCGGACCAGGTTGCTGACTGATCTCGACCTCGACCTTGTCTCTTCCAGGAGAGGCGGTTTGATCAGCGATGTCTCTGCCGACATACTGCCTGACAGTGTCGACGCCTTCTATGGCCATGTTGTTACGCTGAGGAAGATCCGTAGGGTTTTTGAGTTGCCGATGTGTTTTAGTGCCGTAATTCCTATGGCGACATTTTCATATGGTGAAAATTTCCTCTTCGTTCAACATCCACACACAGACACACACACGTCGCGCTTGACGACCATGGATTATTATTGTAAGTCGATCCCCTTGAGACGATATGCCTTGATCGACAGCTGCAAAGATGTAAAGGTGAATCTGACACGCTATCACAATACATATGTATATAAAAGCTCCCGGAGCAGTCGTCCCTCGCGCCGCAATTGACTAATTGGTAACTCGTTACTCTGCTCTCCCGCTGACGACCCGTCCACTCCTTCTCCTCTTCTCGCTTTTTGCGCTCCACTTCTCTTCCCCACGACATCCCACTCCCAACTACCGGACTCCCTCCCGTGCCAGTGAAGCTCCTGTTCGGGCTTCCAGTGTCATAGGCGTCGAGGGTAACTTTCCTCGGCTATATTTGTAATGGCTCGTTTGGGCCCCGATGAAAAAGGTGGATGTGCTGAGAGGGTGTCCCCCATTACGTTACTAGTTAAACCGTGGTCAACTGAACCAACCCTGTTGTTCTGTGGGACAAGTATTTCTCCTTGTCTGTTCCTTTCACTGCGCTCTCTGCCTTTCCCTCCCCCCGGGTAATTTCTCTTTCTCAAAGCCTCGCCAGGGTTCGAGATCGATTGCCCTCGGTGCGGTGGGTTTGAAGTGGTCGTAGACCGAGCGGACGAACAGGAGTTGGTTCTCTGAGTCGCCACCCTCCCCATTTACTGGCCTGATGCCGCTACGATTGTACGTCTCAATCTCTTGAAGCCGTGTATTCTCATGAGAATGTCAAGCGTGTTGAGCGAGCTAAACATCAAAAGCGAAGATCAGGCCATGCACTTGATCTTGACAGCTAGCGACCCTCCTGACAGAGGGCAGGCGTGAAGTGACAACACAGTCCAAACTCCATCAGCCGGACTACGAGCAAGAAGGATATTGAGCAGTTGCACCGTCGAGTGACACACGCAAGCTAAGATTGGTGCTCTATTGTAGTAGATTCTCGGGAAAGACTGGTTGACCCGCAAACATGACCGGACGCCATTGTAAACAAAACACAAACGACTCCATATCGAACTCAGGAGTCCCAGAGGCCTGTAAAGCGTGCAATTCATCCCCCATCTTCCAACTCATCCTCTTGTACCTCGGGAAACATGATTGACCGAGCTTTCTGTAAGACTGGACGTCCATTTCCCGTAAGGGCCGAAATGCTTGGCTTACTCCATCCTCTCTTCAGAACGACAGACTCAACCTCCTCGAGATAGCGCTCGTGCCATTTCACATCTTCCTGCTCTGTCAGGTTGTCTCGACCCGGAGATGAAACTTGAAGAATCAAGATTGGGCCAAGAAGTTCGCTCAAAGGGTAGACACCAGAGAATTCCCAGTCCAGAATACCAACAATGTGGCCGTCCCGTACCAGAATATTGCCGGCGTGAAAATCTTCGTGGACGAGAACGCGAGGCTCGGCATCGATATCTCGAAAGAGAGATTCGTCGTGATTGAGTAAACCAAGTCGTTCAAGCTTCAATGTGTTGATGAAGTCGGCGACCGAGGTCTTCTCGAAAGCCTCTGCTATGATATCAGTCTCGGCGGCGTGAGTATAATAGGATATTTTCCGGTCATAGCAAGCCAGGATGTATTCTTTACTGTCAGCATAAGGTCCGATGTTGTAATACTCTGGGGAGTGGAAATTGGCCTGAGACAATGAATCAGCATCCTTCATACAAACTTGTGATGGAAAGTTTGCTTCCTGTTCAGGAGCGGCACGAAAGGGGGGGGATGTAGGTCTGTTGCAACATACTCTGCCGTTAAATACTTTTGCTGCTTCGATGGTAGGACCTGCATGGGAGTCATGTGTGAACCCACTGATTTTTGGGAACCTGGTTTCTCCAAGGTCTGCAATAACGTTGGCAATCTCTTGAATGATGGCTGTCTTTTGATTTTCCGTCAACTGAGGCCAGAGTACGCTAAGCCGCTGGCCGTCGATGAACTCCTCAGCGATAAATGGTGGAACACCAGACTTGGAAACCCCGTCATTCCACGCATAGATCCTCGGCGCCGGAATGCCTGGTAGGTTCTTCTCCAGGAAAAGCAAGCAACCAACTTCGTGTTGTAGTTGGTAAGGTTTTAGGGAAGGTGTTTCGCTCCTCGGAATGCGCAGAACAAAATTTCCTTCCTCACTCGTTTTGTGTTCGCCTTTTGTGGTTTTGTAAGTCGTCAGCCATACACGGTTGTAGCCCTCGACGGCAAGGAATTCTACGCTCAACACCTCATTTGCTCCATTCCACTCTGTGACGACCTTCTTCGCAATATCCCATGCTGCTTCCTGGAGAAGTGCTAGGTCGAATTCTTCTTCGCGTTCATCCACGCTGGTACCCCCGAACGAATGAGATTCAGGGTTGCGGTCCCCAGATTGATAAGATTCATGGGCCATTTGCTCACGGGCTCAAGGGTTCCTTTAATTGACGACACGAGCGACAGCAGTTAGTGTAACCTCTGGAGCGTTTTCTGTGGTAGAACAAGTTCGGGTGAACGGGGGCATCTGTGTCTTGGAACGGGGCACCCCTGATGATGAATGCTCCATCAACACGCATTACGATACTCGCGTGTCTGCTCGATTCAGATGTAACTTGATCATGGAACCGGACAAGGTCGAGCTTCCAAAGCGCAAGGACAACCTCAAGAAATACGATATGAGCGGCTTACTCTCCTGCAGGTCTCTGTCAGTGTGAACAGCCGAGGTGAGGCTGACTCGAAGCAAAATCTTGGCTCGCTTAATTTGAGAGTTTTCCAAGCGACGAAGGTACTTTTGAGTCTTCCCACTTCCGCAATGGAAAAGCTTTGCGGAAAAAGCGGTAGACGTGGTAGAAGTCAATTGAAGGTCCCGTACAGTGCATGAAAAAGGTAAGTTTGGAAGGTTCAATCGTCACATATGTTCATACACCGCGAACGTGTTCCACACATACAAAAGCAAGACTAATGTATTCTACAGAGTTTTGATGAGAAGATGTCGGGTCCTATTTGAAAAAGCAAAACAACAGGGGTAACCGACAGTCCGGCTGTTCGCAGCTGTGCTACTGGTGCTGCTTAGGGGCTATCATTTCCGCAAAAGGACAAAGTCGTGTTCCAATGACCATAGACCGTTCATAGCCACAGTTTCTGGGTCCGTCAGAGACGAGCGAAGATCGTAAGCCCTGGCCCTGTCCGGAAGACGATCAAGTTTCTTGAATTGCTTCACGAGGGACGTCTTGACTCCAAACACTGGATCCGTCGTGATGTGCTCGCTCTCCGCCGAGTACAAGGCCGTGGTCAGATCGAGGTAGGCGGGATGCCTCAGCTGGAAGTGCTATGGAAGGATCAAGATCAGCATTAGCCATATGACAGGAATATGTCGACACGAGTTGTTTCTTTCGGAGACTCTTACCACATGCGCTGGGCGAGTGACGTTGCGATCCAATACCTTCAACAACTTCCCCACGGGTCCTTCATTGGGGATGTTGTAGTCTACGCTCTTGACTCCGAGAAGGTAATACCGTCCTTGGGCGTCGGTGCGGAAGATGCCACGGCAGTCAGGCCCGTCCCGGTTCGGGTCTTGCATGTCGTAGAAGCCGTTGCCGTTGGTCTCCCAAACGTCGACCGTCGCTCCGTCAATCGGCTCTCCGTCCGTCGATCTCACAGTGCCATGGATCAGCATTGGCTCGCCTACGACGCCCTCGGAGCCGATCGAGGCGCCGTTGTCAAGAATGGCCGCGTCGTTGTGGAAGGGCCCCAGCACGGAAGATTCCGTAGCAATACTTTTCGACTGCGCTTGTGCGGAGTTGATCGTGTCGACTAGCGCTGAGACACCCAGGACGTCGGAGAGTAGGACCATCTCCTGCCTGTCCGGTGTGCAGAATTGTCCTGTCTAAAAAAGGTCAAAGTGGACAAAAGGTTCTCGTCAGTGTATTCGGTTCACCGAAAGCAAAGCAAGTGCCGGAAATTTGGTGTTTAGTTTCGTTTGGATTTGTCAAACACACCTCGGTCAGATATTGCCATCCTGCCTCCCATTCACCGGGTTTTAGTTGGACTTCTCGGACGTAGTCGTGTAAATGCTGAATGAGCCCTGATATCAACTCTGCGGTCCTCTCGTCTGACACGTTCGCCGTACACGTCCTGATGACATGCTGAGTTAGGTTCTCTGCTGTGAGATCTTCGACTGTGCTTGTCATTCTTGCCATCGTAATTCTTTTTTTGGCGACAACTGTCCGCGGATTCTTAACCGTTGCAGTTATTAGCCTCTAGGGTTGGAGGAGCGGTTACAATAGACCTATCCTGCTGCGTATCGGTTTTGTTCGTATCTGGGATCCTTGCCAGTTACTGGCAGCGTCAACATCAACGGGTTCTATATGAATCCATCTTGGAGCAGTGAGCATTAGTGATCATATGGCTGAAATGGGCATGCTCGGCTCGAAGTAAGACGGAAAGCATCCCGCTACTCAGCCTCCAGGCATTAGGCCTAGGTATATGGCAATGATGACTAAAAGTGACGGGTTACCCCCTGCAATCGTACTGCTTGCACCGCGGGGTAACCCCAGAAGCTCATCCTGCGAGACGTTTAGTAATCCGGCGCAGACGGTGGGTTGGTCGGTCAAATCTTCGTTAGTATGTGTCCGGGGATGAGATACCCATGGAGGGTGAATAAGTGGATAATAAGGGTATCACATCATTCCTTGGGGATGAGGTAGTGTATGGCAACTGAGTCTGGTACAAGGTCCGGGGGTCGACGAGGATGGGTGAGTGCTCTTGCGACCTGACAGCTTTGTGGCATGGACGAGTTCGCAGATGGTGAGTTAGGCCTCTGATAAGTTGGTGCATGTCTTTAAGAGTATCCTGGGGTCATGAGTGTGACTGGTGTTTCCAACTCTGCTTAAAGGGGTGATGCTTCGCACGGGCAACCCCTGAAAATGACAGCCTGGTGAAGGTACAGATCCGAACGAAGCCCGGCTTGTGTCGCACTGCCTCCGATGGGTATTGCGTTGATTTGAGAAGTTGTTCAGGTTCTCGTATCATGAGCGCTTTTAAGGCTTTTAGTAACTGTCAGAAGAAAGTGTACCTATCTATGCCTACGGTATGTCTCAAGGATAGGAAGCGTCACTGGATTGCTCCTGAGAAGAGGCGGGAAGGAGGCTGGGCTAAAAGCGGCGACACGGCGCGTTGACAGCGGGATGTGCCTCGCCCTGAGTCCGACACGATGGTTCCACGTCCAGCTTGATCCTCGACAGATTTCCCTGGCAGTAAAATTGTCCCTGATCGAACATGACTTCGCGTTGAACGACGAAGGGCTTCACTCAGATGTTGCCTATGCTCGTCCAACATCGCCGTCTTCCGACATGAGACGGATCTCCCTCTCAAGGACCCCCCCGCGCAGCCCACACGATGGACTCGATCGATCCAACGTCGCCTACAGTCGACTCGTATCCTCACACTCCCACCACGCCGACTTCGCGGAAGCTGCCAAGCGACTTGCCTACTTCCCTCGATGACCGTCGTAACTTCTCTAGCTATGGCGGAGAGACCGAGATATACGACGGCTGGCAAGGCAAGAAGTTCCCGGTCTCGTGCCCTCGTCCCCCCGTAACCAATACTTATATATGTGGCATTTATAGGCTCATCCCAGTATATCACCGCCGCTACTCCTGCAAGACCTCTTGATTTCGATCTCCATCTAGACACACCGGCGTATGATGATGCCGAGACCTTTGCCCGAATACAGGACAGCGACTCGAGATTGATGGAGATGGTTGCTGCGCAAGCCCAACACAGGGAAGAAGGGAGCCCTGGACAAGATGAAGATGCCATAGCAACCGACGACAAGCTATCAGCTGCAGAAAAGAAAGAGATACTGCAGAAGAGCCTTAACATGGCCGCGAGCAATGGAGACGTGGTTCGAATACGGAAGCTGGTGGGAGGAAGCGCGAAAGAGTTTGTGGACGTCAACCAGCCGGATGAGGATGGCACTGTACCTTTGATATATGCCAGCTGTTTTGTAGGTCTCCTGATCCGACCGCGAGGGAAGAAGTGCTTCTGACCGGCATAGGGACACCACGAAGTCGTAGCAGCACTCCTCGACGCTGGTGCCGTGGTAGACAAGCAAGACAGAAACCAGTGGAGTGCGTTGATGTGGGCGATGACCAATCGTCACAAGCAGATCGCAAAACTCCTTCTCGATCATGGAGCCGATCCCGATATCAAATCATCTTCCGGAGGAACAGCCCTAGACTTCCTCCAGCCAGGCTCTGATTTCTCTCTTTATTTGCATGAAAATGGCTATCACTTCGGCGGTACAAATCTAGACGACGACGACTTTTATAATCCAGGTTTCTCGCAAGACCGCTTCGAGGAGGAAATGGCCGAGAACGAGATGAAAAGAAGAATGTTGATGCAAGAGAGCGCCGCGAACTTGGAAGTAGATTTGTCAACCCTTGGGTTTGATGAACAACCAGAGGTGAGCATTCTCCAGGGCGCGTATAATCGTGATTGCTGACATTTCAGTCTCCTACTGGGTTCGATTCCGACGAAGAAGAGGAATTCATCTGGGATCGATGTATAGGGGACCAGATGTTTGTCTTTCAGACAGACAAGCTCGATGCTATTCTTGACCTCATTATCACCAACATGACTCCTCAACGTTCTCCGTCACAAAAGCCAGTGCCTGCGAACCTGATATTCTTGATGGCGAGGTATGCTCACTACCACATGACTGCTTCCCTCCTCGACGAGGTTTTAACGAAAGCAATGGACCTCATCAACGATGTTGTGGAAAGATCCCAGTGGGATATGACCATGCTCGCATTCTGGATCTCCAATGCGACGTTGTTGCTACATTATCTCAAGAAAGACGCTGGTCTTGTTCAGGCGACGTCCAAGTATCAACTTGAGCTGGCAGAATTGATCAATGAAACTTTCATTCTCATCATTCGAGATGCCGAGCGAAGAATGAACAAGGTTCTCGACATAGCGATGCTAGACCACGAGACCATTCCCGGCTTGTCAGACATTGCATTCCAAGGAGAATGGAAGGTTTTCAAGTCGAAGCCTAAGACCAAGGAAGAAGACCCGGAGAAACGGTTCCGGCCGCCGTCTCCGAAGCGACGAGCTCAAACATCGCCTCGTAACATAACGTCGCTCCTTTCATCGACACTTTTTGTGCTTGACCTTTACGATGTCCACTCTGTCATCACTTCTCAGATATTAGCACAACTGATATATTGGATTGGGGCCGAACTCTTCAATCGGGTCATGACCACCAAGAAATATCTATCCAGGACGAAAGCCATGCAAATCCGCATGAATATCTCGGCCATTGAAGACTGGGCCCGGGCAAACAATCGACAGCCCGAACATTATGAGAATGGGTCGACGACATCAACTGGTGAGACTACAGTCGATGCGGCCAGACGTCATCTTTCTCCCATAATCCAACTTCTTCAATGGTTACAGTGCTTCAGTTCTCTCGGGGACGACCACGAGTCATTGGTGGGCACACTCGTCCAGTTGCAGCGACTGAGCCCTACTCAACTGATCCATGCTGTGAAGAACTACCGAGCGGAAGTGGGTGAGAAGAGTTTGCCTAAAGCCCACATGAAATTTCTCGTTCAGCTCCAAAAAGGTGAACAGTCTCTGATCAAACGACCGTTGACACCGCAAGTTGATACTCCAGAACCTGGGACGGAGACTCCAACTAAGCAGAATGGAGATGAGGCTGACGCTGCTGCCAAACTGCCCGGGACCCCGCAGAGCACGGTTCCGCCGACACCATCCTCACCAGTTGAACAAGACACGGATCCGCCAATGAACCGAAATGCCTTGACCTTGGATCAGTCTCTTATGCTACCATTCTCGCTCCCTACATCGACAGACATGCTCATCACCTATGGTGCAGGAATTGGCGGGGTCAACAGGGAACGAGCGAGAAAATATATTCCCACGGTACCGACGGAGGTTTTGAGTAAGCTCAACCTAGATGGCGAGGGTGTTCGGCGCAAGGGTAGTATCGGAAGTTTAGGAACCACAGTCCAAGGCTGGCGAACCGGTGGCTTTTGAAGTTTGAACAGCACAGCATGCAGCATCGTGTTGTATGACAGTATGCAGCCCTCTTTGCCATCGAATGCAGGGCCCCATGAGTCGACGACGGCGAAATTAATTCTTTTGCACGATTGGTCACTCCCAGCAGGTGTTCCTCCCACCATATTACAGTATACCTTCGGGCTGCAGAAAGCTACCCTGCGTGGCGGCTTAAGCCTCGTTAGGCTAGATGTTGTCTTGAATGAACTCCACTGAGACGTTCTAACTTCCTTCGTCGGTTCCGGGTGCTCACGCTTCAATCCGCCATATAGCCATATATTCTTCTTGCAGACGCTCGAGTTAACATACAGAGTCGTATCGATCTGTAAGTCCCAGAGCACAAAGCTAAAGCTCCTTGTCTCTGAGGCTCTTCCTTTTGCAACTGACAAGATGGTTTAGTGTCGATTTCCCATCAGACCATCTTTGATGTTTGAGCCGCTAGCTCCACTTCTGAAGATGGCAATCTCGCCAAATCTCCCGTAGTCGACCACTGGGTGTTTCGTGCCCTAGTAAACCCTCAATATCACCTCAGCCCAAGGTGTTTGCACGGAGACAAGCCGCACAACGGCTGCGATGATCCTCTTGACGGTAGATGGAGGGGTCTCGCCAACACTTCCCTGCCCTGGTCTGCTTCTGATCTGTGTGTACTCCGTCCTGGATAGATGGCCATTTTTCGACACAGGTTGTGTATCGAGACCAGCAGCAACGACGAACTTGCGACAGAATCCTTTGACAGATCTTTGAGATTGCTGTTCATGAGGACCATGTTGATGGTCTGTTTCAATACCTGCGAGACTCCCGCGCCTTCACTCTTCTCGCTTAATGTTCCCAAGTCCCTTGGTTCACCATGCAAGGCATGCATTCAACTATCACACGCGCCCGCCTTATATCGACACACCGCCCGCAGCCACCGATGACTATCCAACAGGAGAGATGCCGACCGCAACGACCGACACAGACGGTACGGCGGCGTCACCTACGAGCGCGGCGACCGACACGGACAAACCGAATGCCGTCGTTCTCTATCCCACTGGACAGCCGACGGTTAACAATATAGACACGGTCGAAGTCGCGTATGACACGATATGGGAAAATGCGAGCTTGACTTTATTCTGTGACATCGACGAGGCAGATAATAAATGGTCACTGGCTAATATATCATTGCGTATGTGATGATTCCCAGCACCAACGATCTCGATAACGCACGAGATCAAGCATAGGGGAGATGTTGGTGACGATGGTGATGGCGGTTGCTAACTCTGTTTCTTGAATTACAATAGTGCAACCAAGCGGAAAATCTGCGATATCACCCATACAAGCAGGGATGCAAATTCCACAGTTCCCAGTCTCATGCGGCATATTGATCTACGATGAATCCAACAGAGGGGACTCAACTACGGGCGGAGGGTTCACGATGACAAGCACGACAGGGATTGTTTCGACGTACGGTCTGAGCATGACGACAGCAAGGGATATGTCGAAGATGACCACGGGAACAAAGAATTCAGCAGCCACCGACACAAACGTGTCAAGTCATAGCACGATAGACTCGTCCATTACGAAGGATACGGCAGCCGTTTCTTCATCCACTGCTACGAACACGGACGTGCTGGGTGCGGCAGACTCATCTTCTTCTCCTTCCTCCCCATCGCACTCGACCGGTCTCGGCGCAGGGGCCAGGGCCGGCCTCGCGATTGGGATTATTCTCGGCGCCATCGCTTTGTCTGCGGCCTTGTTCTTCTTTTTCCGCTTGCGGCGACGGATAGCTAGAGTCGAGAACATGGTCAAAGGAGGGGGTACGGCTTCGACCGAGAAGGTGTTGGCGTCATCATCACCGCCGTTACCGCCGGCACTGGCGCCGCAAATTGCAAAGCCGGCACCTTTACCTACATTTACGGCACGTTCAAACTCTCCTGCTGCACTTACTCCAGGCGCTGGTGGCGGTGACGGTAACGGGAGTAATAACAACACTCGAAACTCGGAGGAGTGGAGACAGTTCTTTGGGAATGCTAGCAATCCCCGCTCTCACACTTCTGCGTCGGCCTAGACCTTGTGATGCGATTGCGACGACGATAGGGACGCGACATGAAGAAAAAGTCGGCCTAGACACTACGATGCGATGTGACGCAATGCGAGACAAAGAAAAGGCAGGGTTGGATTTGAAGAACTTTTGTACCAAATCTCCAATATTCTGTACGCAAACCCTTGCACGAACCCGGAGACAAAGAGAGACACAACACGCAAATCCACACCATCTCCCACCCTCCCTTTCCTCTCTCTTTTGTGTGTGTGTGTGTGTGTGTGTGTGTGTGTGTGTGTGTGTGCATGGTGCTTCACCTCTCTCTCCCTTCTTGGTGATTCTTTTCTACGGTAACCTCGACGACTCGATGGATATGGGCATGGGACGAGTCATGATTTTCAAACACTGCGACGAAAATTGAGGCCTTTTCTATAATACGGAGTATAAAATTGGGCTTTTCTCCTGTTTATCAAATGCACATATTGAAGCTTCGTGCTACTTCCTCACATAGCTCAACTACCCGTATATACCTTGAGACAGTTCAACCACCCTCGTTAGCGTGCAGTTACGGCTCCCTGCCCATGATGGACTCGTAGGAGGCCGCAAGATGCCAAGCGAGGTAAAAGGGCCCTGGGCCCTTTTACCTCGCCTGGGATCCTCTCCTATTAATACCTATTATCCCCATACCTCTTGCCATACCATACCTACTTGATACCTGTATCTAGAGACATTGCCTTATCCAAAGGAGGACCTATACCTAGGACGTTGGACACGGACGGGCCTACCGAGTAAACAATGGACAGGGTCCCCTGAGGAATGCAAACGGCGAGCCTCGCCGGACACGTGATCCGACCACCTTCGGGCCCCTGCAAGACCAGACATATCTCTGAGAAGAATGCACGACGACCTTCTCCTCTCTCATAATACCAATCTTTCCTCCCAATAAGGTCCACTGGGCCTGTCTCTTCCCGTTTCATTGTGTGAGCAGGTTCGAGAACACGAACGCGTACAATCCTCGCAGACTTCAGACTTCAATGGCTCAAATGCGGCGTGAGTTGAAGTAAACGGCAATAATGCAACATGACAATGATGGCAATCCGTTCGCGTCTATTGTCTGCATTCATTCACTCCAGTCCCGTACCATCCGATCCCGCGCCCATCTGTAGAGCCCATTCATTGTTCATTTTTTTTTGGTTTTGGTTTTCTCTGCTTCACTCTTTCAATGAGAAAATCTGCAAGCGTCCTCCTATTGACGGCTTGGGAAAAGCCTTCCAACCCCCCAAGATGGATTGCCATTGTTGTAAAATGGATTTTGATTCCCTTTGTTCACGACGTGTTGGCTTGTTCGGCCAGCAGCCATACACATATGGGATACATCCTCCATATCCATGCGAAGCCCATCCCTCTGTCATCTAAGGTTGTATTTTCTTTCCCCTTACCAAGGTTGAATCACACAATCGTCTACTCACCACCGCGCGCAAGGATACTTTGCGTAACTCATTTCCAAACCCAAACCCAACCCGAAGTTCATAGAGTGACAGCTCTGCTTAGAGAACGGCAAACGTCCCAGTTGACCAACGCCGTGCAAACTTCCCTAAGCACCATCTCACGATGGCAAGGTCGACCAGAGCAACTTCGAAGGAACCTGTTCGGAAGCAACCAGTTCGGAAGCAGCCAAGACGAGGTAGATCCGCAGATCCAGAACCAACACCAGCTCCTGCCGCTGATGGTCCTGCCCAAAATGGCAAAGGCAAGAAAGGACGAGGACGTCCCAGCCTGGGCCCTATTGTCGAGGAGCCAGCGAGCCCAGGTGCAGATCCAGACGAGAACGACGACAATAACGACAACAACGACGAGGAGGCGGCCGAACAGCAAGTCAATCTCGAAGAGTTAAGTCCGACTCTTTCGACCGGACCGGAATTCAATGCAGTGGATCGTCCGGATCCTGAAGCAATCAGGGCAGCAGGTGAAATCGTATACCTTCCCGAACCACGTGGCTTCTTCAACAGGAAGAACGAGGTCTGTTACCGCAACTCCGCGATTGTGATGTTGCTCTCGAGTAGCAAACTCATGTCATGGATTGAACATCGCTACATCCCTAACCTTCATGCCGGGGGAGTGGTCGTTGACAGTGTTATTGCAAAGGCTGTCTCCAAAAGCGGCAAGAAACCAAAGGGCGTCCTCTACACCGACTGCTGGTGCGAGCTAAATATTCTGCATGGCCTGTGGTGTGACGACGACGTTTCTCAGAAGACCCTCGACGATGCCATGAACGCTTTCTGGAGGTGGCTCAAGAAGGAAGACAAAAAGGCGCCGAACCCGTGGGGCGATAACTTTGATGGACAGCAAGATGCCATGGACTTTGTGACATGGCTTTTCAGCCTAGCGACAGCGCAGCTCGAACACTTTGCAGAAGTCCAGGAGAACAAAAAAACGCAACCAGCGTAAGTAGATATCTCTTCCTCATTTCCAACGTACCTGTTTAGTTGCCCGCGATGGGTGTTGTTGTTGGTGGTAGTTTTCCTCAAGGCGGTCACCAGGCAAGAGAGAATAACCGCTAACCTCGATCTTTTTCATTGTGCAGGTTGGATTCCGTACAACTGAGCCTACTCAGATCTGTTAGGATTGACGAACTTGTCAGCATTGAACAAACAAACCGGAGCCTTTGCGTTGTCTGCGGCGGTCTGCGGGGAGATGAGACCGAAAGGTCCAAATTCCGTTTCGAGCGCCCGGAATCAACGCTCGACTGGAAACTCTCATTGAGCAAATCACCCGAAGACCGCCAACCGGCGGCCAAATCCGCGCGTCCGAGGTCGATCGAAGAAATCATCGAGGGGGAAATGAAGTCTTTGGCGCATGGTTCGAGGTGCAGCACCTGCTATTCAGAATGGGAGGTTATGAAGGACAACGCCAGAGAAGAGGCGCGAAAGAAAGGCGGGAATGCGGCAGTGGACAAAGTAATGAAGAAGATACTTGGAGATCTTGAGACAGTCCTTGAGAGAAAAACCACGCAGTGGAAGCGCCTTCGAATCCTGCCTGAAGTGTTGATTGTCCAACTCAAACGCTTCAAGGTCGAGCAACGGGTAACCAGGAAGGGAATCGAGGTTTCAACGTTGAAGGATAACACACCAGTCCGCATCAACGAGTATCTTGACCTGGGGCCCTGGGTTGAATATCGTGGCAAAGAGGAGGTAGCAGCCGCCGGGTCTACCAGGTATCGATTGACGGGCATCATCAATCATTTCGGAGACTTGGTCGGGGGCCATTATGTCGCCGAAGTCAGGATCGACGACACCTGGTACGAAGCCAATGACATGAATGTCAAGACCGGCCCAGGTCTGCAGAGTCTTCTGAAAGATAAGGGTTGGACCCCGTATGTGCTCTTGTATGAAAAGTGTCCCGTTGAGGATGAGGATGTGGTTGACAATGTGGTTGCGGGTGAAGAAGATGAGACGGACGTTGCCGCCATTGCCAACGTCCATGCCAAAGTCACAGCGACTGCTGACGGCGATGATGATGGCGGTGACGATGATGATACTGATCATGATGACGACAAGGGCAACCGCAACACTAAAAATGCCAAGGGCAAGGGCAAGGGCAAGGGCAAAGACACAGAAAAGCGGAACAAAAATACCCCTGACGGCAGCCCCAGTGCAGGCGTGGCGGCCAGTCCACCTCGGAGCTCACCAAGATCCCGCTTGCTCCCTACTGTTCAGGGGTTCGACAAGGAACGAAAGTTTGATATTCAAATCGCCAAAGACGCCGTTCAGAAGGGTCAGATGTCTCTCAAGGTCCGCGCCACGATCAATGGCTGCGTTGTCCATTTCCCAATTTACGTCCTGAGCGGGTGCGGTACACAGCAGGGAGGGACTGGACGACAGACCGCAGAGATCGACATGATCCTTCGCGACCACGACGATGCCGAGGCACAGATCACGGCACGGACTATCCTGACTCTTGTCCCAACGAGCCCCAAGAAGCGTAAGCGAGAGGGGAGCGATGAGACCCCGGAGACAAGTCCTGGAAAGAAACCAAAGCGCGATAACGGGGAAGCGGCGAAGACCTCCATTATCAATCGAAGGGGTAAGGGAAACAATTGGAGTGGTGATAAGAAGAAGAAGAAGACCCCACCACGGTCGAGCCCTCGGACACGGCCACCGACGCGTGCGGTGAGCGAGCCTCCCAGCGTACACGCCTGGAAGACGAAGCCGTACGACGGCCCTGGGTTGGACTACGAAGAGACCCCGAGGGATGTGAGAGGGAAGTCGAAGGATTCGGACCTTGATTCCTTATTCAATAGTCCTTAGAATCTGAGAGGATGGAGGTGCATGAAGACATGGAATGTTGTGCCGGTATAGATTGGATCGGAAACAGGCGTTTGGGGAAGGCGTTCTTATTGTACTGAGTTAGGGAATCTCGTAATATGTCTTGTCATTCGATAGAGTTTCAATGGATAGTTATGCCCGCCCTTGGAGTGTAACAGGCACGGGCATGTGGTTGATGCGAATACTGCTTCAGGCAAGCTGCGTACTCAGTTGACCTCGATTATCGTCGTTGGCGATCACGAACAGGCTCAATCTGAGAAGAAACAGATCTTCGGTTGCGTTTATGTCGATCCCGGGCGTCACAGTCATTGTCATGGTCCACATCGTGACGATGACGGTGACGGTGATGATGTCGGTGTCGATGGCTGTGTCTCGGGCTGTTGTCGTCTTTGTCACCGCGGTCTCTGCCCTTGGTATACCCCGAATCTAGGTGAAAATCATCAAAACTGTCCGGATCGTCATCTTTCTGAGGGTCATCCTTCTTTCGTCGGTCTCGCCTTTCATCCTTGTCCCTCCGTCTCTTCTGCCGGGCGAGGTCCTCAACCTCTCTCAGATCTCGCTCTCGCTGATCCCTCCATTCCTTTCGATGCTTCTCCGCTTCTCTGAGCTGTTTGACACCTTTCTTCATCGCAGCCAGAGGATCGTTTGCTGCAACACGCGCAGCTTCTCGCTCCTGCCGACGTGGAGAGTCATTGCCCCATGAGTCTCGAGCCGGCGCTCCAAGTCCAGGTGTGCTACTGTACCAGGGTTTCTCTCCCGAGTTCTTCCCTTTGCCTGCTGCGTGAGACAGGTAGACTGTATACGGATCCTCGTCCACACGCGCCTTCTTGTATGAGGGGCCAGGTTCGGGGATCAGCGAAAAGTTCCCTTTCGCATCCACGAGCTTGTCTATGTCTTTGGTGGCGTTGGGCTGCTTCTTGGCCAGTCGAATGTCTCGATCAGTGTCGTCTTCTCCTGGGAGCTTGCGCTTGCGCCTGTACGACGACGCCGAGGGGTGTGGCTCGGGGTCTTCCCGGACGGAAGTCTCGCCGCGCAGAAAGCGCAATCTGTCGTCGGATTCATGGTCTCGCTGTCTTGCTTCCTGCTCTTCTTCGCGACGCTTGGCTTCAGCTTCATCACGACGGACTCTTTCGATGTTGGCGGGGTTGTAGACATTCCATGATTTCTTGCCGAGAAGATGGAGAGGCATGGACGAGAGCTGGCTACGAATACCGAACACCAAGCATCGAGCGAGATGAGGACCAGCGGGTCATGTCACTGGAGAAAGATTGGTCGTCAAGAGGCAATACGGAGGAGCATGAGCGACACTGGGCGGGGTGGACAAGGCTGCAGCCTGCATAAAGCGGCCAGATCGCTGGATCTTTAGGGACCAAATAGGCCAACTTGGCGGGTTGGCTAGTGAGACTCACTAAGCTACGACAAATTAGGCGGGTGTGAGGGGTGCTTAAACTTGGAGGCGCAGCGGCCACCGTAGCCAAACAGAACAAACAATAGACGTCAGCTTAGAGCGACTTACGAGACTCGAAGTGTCCCATATTATGAATACGGGGTCCTTGAAGAAGCATTTTATTCATAATCACAATCAGTCTCCGTGTTCTTCTGTTTCGTTTTCGTAGCAACCTCCCATTTCTCTAGCGATGTCCTTTTTTAACAAGAACAATCTATTCGGTGGCAATGGGCCTCAACCTCCCCCACGAGACCCTTACGGCCAACAACCGCCGCCTGCAATGCGAGGCGGCCGTCCAGGATATGGCGGCCCAAGTCCCTACGATACGCCCATGAATATGAACGGTGGCTACGATTCCGGCCCTCCTCCTCCGCCCAGACAGCAGCCCGGCTCCCGATTTCCCTCTCGGCCTCATCAAAGCACCTCAAGTAAAGGTGGTTCAAGAGGAGGCAATGTGCTGACGCTTCAACCTGCAAAGAGCCCTGATAATACATATACCTTTCGAAATCTGGTCGCTGTTTCCACGCAGGATTTCCCGCCTTCTCCCGATGGCACAGATATCTTCATTCTCATCAATGGCATGTTCGTTGTCACGGCACGGCCACTCGATGCGTTCCCGCGCGGAAACATTGGTCTTTCAGAACCTCAGAGATCATGGATGGGGGTGGCGTTGACAGACCAACTGAGCGCAGAGCTATACGACCCATTCGCACAAGGTGGACAGGCATACATTGGTTCTATGGATATAGAGATTGGGTTTGCCAGCACGAGAAAAGTGACGGACGTTCCTTATGACCAGGACGACCTCGCGAAAGAAATCACAAAGGTGAGCAATTTGAGATTCTTCTGAGAGGTGATCAAGAGCCCTCATGCTGATTGTTTCCACAGTTATTCAACAGCCAGATGTTTGCGCCGAGTCAGCGATTCTTGATGGATCTCAGGAGTGTGCCTTTGAACTTGACGGTCAAGACTGTGCAACTAGCCGATTTTAGCGAAAAGTCCGCTCCGACGACCTCAGATCCTATGGCTAGAGGTATCCTAACACCACAGACGCAAATCAATTTCTTCAAGGATGGCAGAACACCAATCAACCTCAAAGCGTCTTCTCGGCGGCCAGCAGCAAACTCAATCATCGCCCCGGACTTCAAGTTCGAAGATATGGGTATCGGTGGTCTCGACAAGGAGTTTGCTACGATTTTCAGACGAGCCTTTGCTTCGCGTGTCTTTCCGCCCGGACTGGTCGAGAAGCTGGGTATCCAGCACGTCAAGGGTATCTTGCTGTATGGTCCTCCGGGTACAGGAAAGACGTTGATTGCCCGGCAAATTGGAAAGATGTTGAACGCCAGAGAACCTAAAGTTATCAATGGTCCGGAAGTACTCAATAAATTTGTCGGCCAGTCAGAAGAGAACGTTCGTAAACTGTTCGCCGATGCCGAAAAGGAGTACAAAGAAAAAGGAGACGAATCTGGCCTGCACATCATCATCTTTGACGAATTGGATGCCGTATGCAAGCAAAGAGGAAGCGGGGCCGGGGGTGGTACCGGTGTGGGAGACAGTGTCGTCAATCAGCTGTTGGCCAAACTCGACGGTGTGGAGCAACTCAACAACATCTTGCTCATTGGTATGACGAATCGAAAGGACATGATTGACGATGCGCTATTGCGACCCGGTCGTCTCGAGGTTCACTTGGAAATCGCTCTTCCCGACGAGCACGGTAGAGCTCAGATCCTCAAGATCCACACGCACAAAATGCAGCAAAATAAGGTTTTGGATCCTGATGTTGATATTTTGGAGCTCGCACATCGAACGAAGAACTTTTCAGGTGCTGAGTTGAATGGTCTGGTCAAGGCAGCAACCTCGTTTGCGTTCAATCGACATGTCAAGGTTGGCACCATGGCTGGCATCAGTGACGATGTGGCCAACATGAAAGTGAACAGGGCAGACTTTGAGAACGCTTTGGAAGAAGTCAAGCCGGCCTTTGGCGTGTCCGAAGAGGAACTTCAATATTGCCTCAGGGGAGGAGTTGTACATTACTCGCCGTACATCAAGGACGTTCTTGAGGAAGGCAAGCTGTTTGTCGAGCAGGTCCGACAACCAAACTCGACACCACTGTTTTCGGTCTGTTTGCACGGGCCGCCCGGGTCTGGCAAGACGGCATTGGCGGCCAAGATCGCCATCGACTCAGGATACCCTTTTATCAAGCTGGTCAGCACCAAGGACACACTGGAGATGAACGAACCTCAGAAGATCTCGCATCTCAGCAAGGTTTTCAGCGACGCATACAAGAGTCCAATGAGTTGTGTGGTGATTGATGATATCGAAGAGTACATTGAATGGACGCCGATTGGACCTCGATTCAGCAATGGTATTCTCAAGAGTCTTGTTGCTTTGCTACGGAAAGCACCTCCACCTGGACGGAGTCTGTTGATCATCGTTACGGCGACCGAACGAAGTGTCCTCCAACAACTTGATTTCTGGAGACATTTCAACAGCGACATTCCGATTGCCAATGTGCGCACTTATGAGGAGTTGAGACATGTCATGAAAGACACAAAGGTGTTTAGTAGTGAAGATGCGGCCAAGGCGATATCAGAGATCAGGGACATCACTAGATCTGAAGAGGTCGGAGTTGGCATTAAACATGTCCTGCAGGCGATTGAGACTGCCAGGCACGACAGTGATTTGGTCAGTAGATTTGCTGGGACATTGTCCCGGGCAATTGCTGAGAGGGGTCAATGAGGTCGAGCAGCAGACACCTAGTATTCCCTGGGAGACAGTACTTGTACCTTTTGTATAGATGAAGAAATGAGCATGAAATGAACAATGTATAGATGAAATTCTAGACGAAGATATCCGATGTCTACAGGGTCCCGAGTCTTCGTTTATGTACCTTACTGTAGTACTGACGAGGGAGTGCTCGTCGGGTGGTGCAACTGGGTGGTTGTACAGGGGGAGAGGGATTTAGGCCCCGCAAGGCTGGGAATCCTGCACGTGGATCCTCCTCCGCAATTCTTCTCCTTGTACAAATATTGTGCTCTCTGCACCGTGCAGTTATCGTAGACCGAAAACGGGAAGAGGAGAGAAATGCGGGAGCAAGCTGTAGCTGTGATACGTAAGGTTTATTACTCGCAGAGTCTTTTCGAGACGGATGGGTAATTGCCAGAGTTTTCCGTATCCGTACCTCGAAAAGCGAGAAGTCGTCAACTCTCGATAGGTCCCCTCCCTAGAGTTATTAATGTTTCCCCCCGGTCACTCTCTGGCCAAGTCCCGGAATACACCCATCGTTCCCGCTTTGCTAGAGTCCAATCAGGCACGCGACGGATCTTGCGGGGATCTCAGCGCGTGCTTGTTCGAGTTACCGAGATCCATTCTTCTTTTCGAGAGGAGGAGGAGGAGGAGGCGGCGGTGGTGGTGCACCACAGGAGAATTGGACAACGTGGAAATGGATAAATACTCCGTACCCCGTAGGGATGGCTTGGACAGTCCTTTACGCCTTTTCCTCTGATCGACGCTACACTGTCAAGATCGATTCTTGTCATCTTGACAAAGGAAAAAGAATACTCGTCCTTGACACGACTCACTCTTGACCGTTGTTGATCGATTGAGAGTGTGGTTATCGGTAGTGCCTAAGGCTTACCCAAACACACCAAGTCGCTTACTTACTTACTCGCTCACTCACTCTCACACACTCTCTCGATCTACCTGTCGTCAAGATGAGCGACGAAGCTGGTCCGGTGACACCGTTCGCGCACGGTGCGTTCTTACCGAATGGCCACAACACCGATCCTCCTTTGCCCGCCGACGACCCTACGATAGGGTACAAGCTCAATCACTTTATGATGAGGATTCGGGATCCGAAGCAAACCATGAAGTTTTACATCGATTTGATGGGCATGAGGACCGTTTTTACGTGAGTATTTGCGGCCGCTGCTAGTACCATTCCACAACGAAAAAGAAGAATCCAACCTTCAACGGCGAGGATTGGGGGACCCCCAATTGTTTTCTTCTTTTTCTTTTTGGTGTGGTGTTGACGTGTTTTGTGTGTGGTCGATGGGTGTGAAGAGAGGGCAGAGACGACGGGGGAGAAAAGGACGTCCAGATATCTGACTCGTTCGGATTTCCTTTTGTCAACCTTGACATCTGTCGTTCGTCTTTTTGTTCGCCAAACACTCACACACAAGCATATACACTCTCTCAATCCTCAATCCTCAATCCTCAATCCTCAATCCTCAATCCTCAATCCTCAATCCTCAATCCTCAATCCTCAATCCTCAGTCTCGGTCTCAGTCTCATAATCTAACCTTCCTCGATGTCACTTTCTAGTCTGAACGTCGGTCCCTTCACGATCTACTACCTGGGATACCCTCAAACGGCCGAACACCGCGCCGACCTACCCAAGTTCGGCCTCGACACGGCCACGAACCTCCAACACACGCTTGGCCTCTTGGAACTCTACCACGTGCACGGCTCCGAGAAACAGGAGCCGGGCTACTACTCGACCGGCAACACGCCGCCGGCCCTGGGGTTCGGTCACCTGGGGTTCACGGTGCCCGACGTCCCCGCGGCGCTGAAGCGGCTCAGGGACGCCGGAGTAGAGGTCATCAAGGATCTCGGCGTGTGCGACAGACCGTCCATCCCCGTCAGCGACTGGGAGAATGAGCGCGGCGTGGGCGTCGAGGTCAAGGGGACCGAGTCGGAAATCCACGACGAGTACGCAAAGGTGTTTAAGAAGATTGCCTTTGTTAGGGATCCGGTATGTTTTTGAGGTCCTTTTCTTTTTTTTCTTTTTATTTTTATTTTTATTTTTGTTTTAAGGTTTCCATGATGCCTTATTGCGTGTCTTTCCCTGTTTGAGATTCCGTTTGTGATCAGAGCGAGATCATCACCGCCAGGTCAAAAGAACAGCAGACATCGGGGGCAAAGAACAATCACAGCAAAGGTCAAAGGGCTAACTTTTTCTGTTCTCGTGGACAGGATGGGTATATCGTCGAACTGGTTCCTCAGAATGTGGATCCGAAGAATCCTTAGAGGAACCACCTCACCTCACCTCATCATACCATACCGTACCCATACCATTACCATTACCATGCCACACCACATTTTCGATTTTGTTTAGGGAAAGAGGATAGACGACATATTTACTCCAGAAAGTGGACGACGAGAATCGAGAATCGAGAATCAACAGCGAAGAACTAATCAGTTTTGTTTTTGTTAGTTGGGCTTCGGCAAGCACGTGCAGCCCGGTGCACCAGTGAGTGCAGTGACCAAGATCCGACCATGACGAGGCCAGGCAAAAACGTGGGAGGCAAGTACGTCGAGGTCAAGTAGATGTACATACTTGTACAGACCGTACATAGAAGACAAGCCCCTTGGGTTTAACTGTCTGAAAGTAATCCCCAGGTGAAATTTCATCTCGTACGGTGAACTTAGGACCTGATGAAAGAGTAGCTTGAAATCACTTTTTTTGAGATGTCCTCAAAATTCAGGTAAGCCGTCAAAAGCGAAATACTCATAGCACCCCCATAAAGTACGTTGTGAGTTAGTTAGTTAGTTCGTACTTTCAGCCCGTCGTTCTCATATCATCTCATGTCATTAGGTCGGTAGGTAGCGTACTTAGGTAAATGTAGCTAGCTAGTCTGTATTTTTTTTTCGGTTTCAACAAACTTAGCACGTATTATGTAGGTGGTCAACCCCTCCCCCCCCGGTCTTTTGCCACAATCTTTGTCGTCTGACTGACTTGCTCTCAACCATACACCAACGCTCGAACCTCGATGCTTTCTCTCCCCTTCGCACCAACGGGGGTTCTGGGATCGACGAACGCCGTGTGGGGGACCCTCTGGGCCACGCCCTCCTTGCTGTCGAAGCACTTGAGGAGCAGCCTCTCGTCGTCGTCCATGCCGGACCAGTAGTAGAACTTCTGGTTGGGGTTGTGCCTGACGGCGGCCGTCTCGCCGGTGCGGTGGGGGTACCTGTGCTCGACGGGGACGAGGTCGACGGCGTCGTCGACGGTGGCCGCGGACGCGAAGCCCAGCGGGTGCGCCACGACGGTGCCGTTGATGGGCCGCCACACGTTGATGATCCGGTACCGGCCCTTGAGCAGCTCGTCGGCCTCGCCGGGGGATTCCTCGTGCAGCTTCACGCGCCACTGCGTCGACCGCGCCGTCTGGTCGACGTGCACCCGCGTCACCGGGGCGCGCGGCGCGTCCGGGTTCGACCGCCGGATCGTGTGGTCGAAGATGGTGACCTTGTGCGCCCCCGGCACCTGGTCGAGCAGCAGCCGCTCCACCTCCGGGTAGTAGACGGCGCGGATGTGCTCGTCCGACACGAACTCGGTCTCCCGCGACGGCGCCACCCCCTTCACCGCCTGGAACGCGTCCGCGTCGAGGCTGAACTCGGACTCGCGCCCGCGGATGTCGTCGACCTCGACCTCGACCACCGTCTCGCCGAAGTTGCGCTGCGGCTGGCCCTCCGGCGGCTTTTCGACGTAGTTGTGCGGGGGCGTCCCGTCCTCGGGGTCTTTGAAAAAGTTGAGTTTGGTCCTGACCGGACCCCGGGGCACGTACTGTGACGACGACGACGACGATTGTGAGGATGAGGTGGTGTTGGTGGGATCTTGGACACCTGAAAGGGTCGTGGCGGTCGTGGCGGTGGTTGTGGTGGTTGATGACATGATGTAAATGTGGGAGACGTAAAGGTAACAGTCAGATCAGGTAAAAGTATGAGATGAGATGTGAGATGAGATATGAGATGAGATGGCCAGAGTCAGTGGGTGGCGCGAGGTCAAGGCACAATTAATCGATCGGATCCTTCCTGGCAGTCACAAGTGAACAGGAGCTCGCAGGTACTCGAGTAGAGGCGGTTGAATGTGTACCAACAGGCACACTAATCGTAAGGTGGTTTTCTGGTACGAGGGTTATCGATAATCTATACTTCAAGTTAGGAAGGTATAAAAGTCCCAGGTCGTCCCTATATACCCTGTGGCCACCCACAGCACAGGAGGCCAGGGCATCTACAGTACATGTACATAACGAGCACGCAATGCGCCATATTAGAAATCCATCCAAACTCACCAGTCAGTCATCTGCGTATTGGTGGCGTCATACGGAGTCCAAGCCGAGGGAAATCAAAAATAAGAACAATAGTCGCCTTTTCCCCGCATCGCCATTTTATCGGGAATCAATTATTAATAATCGTCGCTGTAAATAAATCCAATCCAGAGCCGACGACAACAGGGGCCGCTCATAATTGAACGGGGTAGAACTAACTCAGAGCACTAGAGCACGCCCTTGCTCATACAGCCATACAATACTACATACAACAAAAGTGCTCGGTACCTTAGGTAAAAAGGGCAATATTGACTTCGCTTGATTACTCTTCTTCTGCCGTCTACCATGTCTGGTCGTACTCGTACACATAAGATAGATCTAGTAGTACATCTGAAATCATCATCTTCGGATACTCGGGGATATATTCATCTCGTCAGACCATGATCCATCATCACTCTGTTGACTCCCTTGGCATCTGGCCTTCTAAACCTCACCTTCTTCGCTTCCATAATCTACCGCGTCATCTAGATCCTCGCGTCGACGCGATTCCCTGTCACTCGGTAGCGGTGGGATTCGACTGGTTGGTCTGGCAAGCTCAAAGTGTTCACTTTGATTATAGACCCCATTGTCTCGGCTGTCTGGACGGCTCTGAGGGGGCAGTCGATCGGCGAAACCATTGGCGTGTGATGGAGGAGGTCCACTCCAATTGGATCCGGATGAAGAGTGCCGTTGCGTGGCTTCTTCGGCGTAGGACCCTTGGTTAGACGGCCGTCGAGGCAGAGCCGATTGACGTAGTGGTGCTGAATTGCCAACAATTTCATCAATACGTCTCTGAACATCGTCGTCGTCCGGTCCAGGGTCAGTAGGTAGCGCCGCTGAATTCGTTCCGGGAGGTATGCGTGACAAGGGCCGTTCTCGATCCGCCAAGTTTGAGTTCTTGGCTTCCTGGGATTCTCGACGGGCTCTCTTCGGCGATGGATGCGCATCGTCCGTTACAGGGACCCTAGAAGTGCTCGATCCCCATTCTTGTTCGTCGAGAGCGTCTCTATCACGCTTGACACCCTGGCTCCCGCTCCTCCCACTTCCTGCGGGCGATCTGTCCCCCTGAGGTGTGGCCGGCTGCCGTGTCTTGTCAAACATGGCCATGTCCTCGTCCTTAGTGTAGGCATCCTTCTGGCCTTGTCGTGGCAGTGCGGCATTCTCATAGACCTCGGCCATTATGTTGCAGCCTCGCTGGATATCCGACACTTCCAGGCCCAGCTGTTCCCACCACGGCCGACCTCGGTCATCATCTGGCAGTGTGGTGCCGGCAAATTTGACTCCCATGTACAAGGCGCTGCCCGCAATCGAGCTGGGGCTAAGTTGTAAGCACATGGTGGTGACGAGAGAATCATTGAGAAAAGCCCAAGAAGTGTTGCGAAGATGCTTGTTCTCTTGAACATCGTAGAATCGCAAGAAATCAAGCAGTATGCGATATGGCAACTCAAGCTGCAAATCAAAGCAGAGAGCCTCGAGAAGTAGATCTTCATTGTGCAGGATCGTATCTCGCCACTTCCAGTATTCCTTGCTTTGCTCATCCACCACCAGATCAGGCTTCTTCTGGGCAACGCGGCAACACGCCACCACGAGCTCCCTCATTTTCCTATAGTTTTCCTCCACCTTGGTGGCAAGGAACAAAGCAGTCGCCGCGACTGAGTAATGGTGGAGACCTGGTTTATTGCTCTGAACCATCGCATGCCGCATAAAGAATCGATGCAGATAAACCGAAGCCGTGGCAAGGGTCAACTGAGGTAGTTTCAACATGATGCCGACTTGAGTAATGAAATTCACCCCCTTTTGCCGGTTTGCCAGTTCTTGTGCCACGGGCATCCCTTCCACAATGCTGGGGGAAAGGAGAAGTTCGTCCGGACTGAACAGCCATTGCGACTGGGTCCGTTCAATGACCGGATTCGTCGCAAAGGAAGGAGAAGCGTCGGGGCGAGGCATCTTGTGAAAACCGGGCATGGTCGGGAGAACCGAGAATGTCAAGTCGAGAATCCCCAATTAGATGCAGTTTGGTGTTGACTGTCATCAAGACTAAGTAAGACAAAGGCATCGACGGGGGGGAATGTGCCGGCTCATGAATTGATGTTGGTGTACACGACGGCTGCTGGACCGACTGACGCTATGGTGTTCGGGTGCGCTGAAGATACGACTTCATTCTCAGTAGTTGTCTGTTGAGATGATGATCCCTGTTGTGTCATTGAACTAGCCCGTCATTTCGACCACGTCTGCGATCGTGATGCGCAACCAGGAGCGCGATCGGTGGTGCCAATGATCGCCTGTAAAAGGTAGGTGTGCCGAGTTAGAAGAGACGGTTGTCAGACGGAGAAATCGGGCTGGGTTGTTTGTGTCTGACAAATGCTATGTCTCCCCAGGACGTGCTGATATGACGTCACCTCATCAGACCATCCCGTCGAAGCCATCGCAAAACATCTCGCACGTAAGCAACAACGAACGCTGCATGTGCATCCTTCGCGCCACAGATAGGCAATAATGACCGAGGTACATGATCGAATACGATTGTTGAATAGCCATTTTCTCTGCATGCTTTGGATTTCCCAGAATGTTGTCCGCGTATCTAAAGCGATTCAAGTCTCCGCAGTCGCTTGATGAGTGAGCCTTTACCGTCGTTACAAGGCTCTGTCACGCATCACCGGGTAGCCGCCAACCAACACAAGATCCGCCACGGCAGGTTGCTAACTTAGACTTGGATGTACACATATCGACAGGGATCTCTGAGACTGGATGCTAGTCAGAGGACGCAAGCGACAACAGCAGCACGTCGCTTCGACCAAGAGACATTTGCAAATCATACGCAAAAGCTTTGTTCACGGTAGAAATCTTGTGCCCTCGGTAGCACGCATTAGTCTCGCGTTGGTGCACTTTCTCCCTCTGGATAGATCGAGGCAAAACCCTAGAAATGCCAGACTCTAGCAGGAGCCCCATGATGTAAGCGTGGATCGTTCTAGATGTCCGGGTGAGGTATTATACTTTATACCGTCAGCTAACGAAGTTTACTGTAAGGCTGGTGGGCTCCCTAAAGCCCCCTTAGGCCTGTCAAGTTAGGGGCGGTCCAAGATTTGGCTACGGGCTCCCTCAGGGGCCTCTTAAGGGCGTCCCGGGGGTTATGGGGCCCGCGCTCCGGGCTTCTCCCTGCCCGCGTCAGGCCCTAGAGCGGCAGCCTCGGTATTGAGAAACCCCGTCATGCCAGGCGAATCTCAGCGTCATGATTGGGCCTCGGCTGCCGTCAATGCCACGAACTTCCGGATCTTCGGCCGTATGTACAATGTGTGCTTTGTCTTGCACAGCAACGCACAACTTCACCTTCTCACCGTCGTCGTCGATGCTCCGATTAGGTAACCTTCGAGACTGAACCCCCGGCGCTGCCCGTCGCTTTCCCTGGGCTCCCGCGCGTCCACTCTATCCCATCCCTTCTCGTCGTCCTTCCTAATCTCAACTTTATCTTCTGTTTCTCTCAGGTTAAGCGCGGCTATTCTGTGCCGCTGATTCGGATCAATGGCTGCTTCTTCCGTGCGCAGCTCGGCCACTAGGTGTGCGCCATATTCAGACCGTTGGTCGATCGGCTTGTTCGCTTGACCCCTGTGGTTATGCCTGTCCCGGCTATTTCTTGCTCCAATGGTACAGTCGACACACTGTGAATACGAGATGGGCATGGCAGGTATTTCGAGGAATTTTCGACACGAGTCTTCTGGCCCACGCCTCGCCCTAATGGAAACCCGACTCCTCTCGTGCCCAAGACGAGGCTGGCTTGACTGTAGGTATGTATGTACCGCGCCGTGCACCCAAGGTGCTATACATACGAGCCCTGCCCGTACGTAACTTTTGTGTCTTGTGGACCGTGGGTCTTTCCTGACAGAAGCATTTATTCCCTTCTATTGTTTCTCATTTTCATCAGTCAATCTGCTGGCATATTTGAACTGTGCAAGGCCACGGTCAGCATCAAATCCTACCACCTCAATAACCCATCAAACTGCCACTATACCGTGGGGCACCGATCAACAGTCGAAACGAGCGGCAGTTGCATGCAGCGTGGCTCGAAGTCCAATGATATCCTCAGCGAATATATCATCAGCAACCCTAGACTGAATCAGGAGAAAGCCACGAGCGAGCCTCCATCTGGCCTGCAGCCGTTCCGGGGTCATCAGTCGAGGTACTCCGTCGTCAGAGATTGGAAGTCTTAACAAAGCAGCCTTGCCTTTTACCTAATCCGAAGTACATACTTGGCGCCACAACCACTATTCGGGTTCTGACAGAACGAATTTCTAGGATTTAAGTCTGGTGCCATGCCCACGAAGCCCAAAAGACCAAAGTCTTCGGACTCTCAGTTTTTGTTCGTCAACGAAGATGCTTCAACAGTCACGAGAACCACCAAAGATGCCGAGCTCGACAGGACGAAGCAAAGCCATGTGCAGCGCCAGAACTTCGCGCGCCGGCGCCAGCTCCGGGAACAGTCCGTATCCGGACAACAAAGAGGGAGCCAAAGCTCTGTGTCTCCCAGTCCTGCGACGGGCGAACGTCTCTCTCAGGCCTCTTCCTCCTCCCAGGGTGCGCCCCTTTACACTGGAGACTACTCAGGCCTTTTACAGAACCTCGACCTCGGCGATGCTCAATTCCCAACCAGTCCGGCAGCATTGTCGCAAGAAATGTTAGATCCTCAACTGGCCGCGATTTTCTCGAACCCATTCCCTTCCACAACTTCAACCCCTCCTGCGCTTACAAGCCCAGTCACTGGGTTCGAGGCATCTCCGTATCACTCTGGTCACTTCTTCGATATGGCCCCTCCAAATTATAGCGTCACCCCTCCGTCACGGGGGTCAATGACCTCTCCTTCAATGGCTGTGAGTCGCATAGCGAGCCCGGGCGCAAGCAACCAGCGCATCTTGGAGCAATGGGCTCCGCCACTGATTCAGCACTACAACACGATCATAATACCCGAGACCTTTTGGAAAGACGTGCAAAATGCACCCTTGGGGCGAACAAGGCATGCGGTATCAATCCACGCCGATATGCAAGCCTGTATGTCAGAACCCGCCCACATGTACGCCTTCCTTGCTTCTGCTGCAACGCAAATGCTTGTCCGAGAGGGTCGGCTTCTGTTGCCAAACGTGGCTGAAGGGGACTACCAGAGGATCCCAACGTTCTTCAAGACAAAGGCGATCCAGGCTATAAGAGCGAAACTCGCCAGCGGCCAAGTCGATCATCATATCGCGGTCGATGTTCATCGGCTCTACGGCACCGGAATTTATAGTCGCAGCCTCGAACTTTCCGAGCCTCATCTTCAGGCTCTTCTAGCTATCATTGAGAGCCTGGGCGGCTTGAGCACATTTGACGACTACCACCAGGAGAGGATGATGTTGCTGGACTGCATAGGCGCTCTCATGTTCCTGAGCGTTCCTCGTTTGATCGCGACGCTGGACCCTGGCCCACTACCTCAGGGGGCCCTCCTCGGCCTCGAATCTCAAGGACTATTCCGATTTGGGCTGGGGACTAGATTTGACGCGGCGTTTCAAACGATCGACACTGCCCATCTGTTGGTAGATGCGTTCTTGAACATGCTTCAAGTGTCTCAGGTGTCTCTTTACCTACAAGATGCGCAGCAATACATTCCGGAGCACCAAAGGTGGTTTGGATGGACGTGTCTGACGATCCTCCACAAGCTGCTGTCCATGCCGTTGCATTACGAGCTGAACGGGAAAGCAGAAAGCCTCCGGATCGCGGCTGCTTTCTGGATCGCACTAGCCCGGGCTCCTCATGTCGGTCGACGAGCCGCATCGCAATCCGCGCACGGTCTCAGGCAATGTCTTGAAGGCAACGACGCCGACATGCTGTGGGCCCCACACACGGATTGCCTGTTGTGGATCGCGGTTTTCGGTGGCATCTGCACAGACAACGACGATGACCTCCAGTGGTTCCTCAATGTTTCCCGGGCTGCCGCCGCCGAGGTCGGGGTGGACTCTCCAGAGCAGTTGGAGGATCTTCTTTCCCAGCTGTTGTACGATCCTCCGTCTCAAAGAAGCATGGTTCGACAGTTTGCAAGCAAAATATGGCCAGCTCCGGGGTCGTGAGCCATGAGACGGAAAACAACAGAACAATGTGAGCCGGAGTGGTGCCTATTTCCTTCGCAGCCACGCGTGCGTCCCCGGCGGACTGATCCTGCACGACATCTGGCCCATGATCTTCGGCAAAAGCAATATTGGCCATCGTACCCTCACAATAACGAAAGACGAGTGGTGAAGTTGAGAGAACCACGGGTCATGTCGCGGGCATTACGAGACGTCCCGAATGGGTTCTGCTCATGGCGGAGGGGGAGGAGGAGGACGACCTTTTTTTTGGTTTTGGTTTCTGTTTCTTTTTTCGCTTCCGTTTCAACCTCTTCTCCTTTTCCTTTTCTTTCTCTTATATGTTCTGTCAGTCCCGCAAGCGTCATGCTTTCTCTCGCATACACACTCACGGGTCACGCACTGCAAAGGCACAGGAGGGATGACGGGACGAATCCTTTTCTCTTTTCTTCCTTCCCACCACCTACCATAGGTAGCTTTTTGTGAGTTTGTTGGTTGTTGTTTTTGATTGAGCCCCCAAAAAGTTTTCCCAGTCTATAGATATCCTGGCCCGATATTGTTTTTGGTCTGTTTTTCTTGTTTTTTCTTCCCCTGCGAGAAACGTATTCCCCTCAGAAAATCTATAGCAGTGCTGCAGTGCAGTTACAAGTAACTCTTGGGACGAGAACAGGCACCGTGGCGTCGATCAACGAACGATACATATGGACACGATTTACACGAAACGCAATATACATACGACTTATACTATAAATTTCAGAATGTGAATGAGAGACGCGTCGACATCAATACCTCATGTTACCCAGCGGCAGAGAAGCGTGGGGGGGTTACTTACCACTTCGAAGTCAAGGTAGAGGGTACGGAGTACTGTAGATAGTAGATAGTAGATCAATGTAGATAGTGGGTGTTTGTACCCAACTTGGACTTACATATTCTTATATCAGTGGATCCGATTTCCAACAACGCGTGAAATGTGGATTTTGCTTGTTTAATGAATTCGATAGTTATTTTATGTTGGTACCTAGGTAGGAACTCGTACCAAGACATGCATGCAAGACTGACTGGCGTCTCAATTAAAGCTACATCATAAACCATGTCATCATCATCATCATCACTTTCTTCTTCGTCCTCTTCCGTCTTCTTTAGACCCTCCTGTACCACGTTATGTCAATTACACTAGGCACCGCAGTCACCCATCCACCCAGCCAGGTACCCCAGAGCCAAGGCAGTCGTCGGAATGGATTCCGCCCATCGTCTGGAACGACACGAAACCAAACCAACAAGTCCACCTAGGTACTACCGGTAGCGCGTAGGAAGGAAAGTAAAACTCGTACGTGTACAACGATCAAGTAGCTCTTCGCCACGTCCTATACCTATCAAAGATATACTGACTGACTGACTAATTGACTGCTTTGTGCGGTGCCGGCGCTGGTGTCATGTCGAGTACAGCAACTGTGAATACTGTAGATATTCTCTGAAAACAAATCACAAATGCGGCACTCCTAGACTCGCAAGGACGAGGTTGAGGATACTCACGACACCCTCGCCCAGGATCAGACCGCTCGCAAGGACAATGACGCGGGTCTCGGGTCGCTGCTTCCACGAGATCCACCAGTAACTTATGACGCCGCCAACGGTGCGCGCGAGAGTGAAGCTCGGTGTGTTGTACATGCCGACGGCGACGGCGATGCCGCCGGGGACCCAGGGGTGGAGGGTACGACACCAGGGTTTCTCGTCGCTGTACGCGAGCATGTATATGCGCAGCGACGTGGTGAGGACGAAGACGGCCCCGAAAACGAGCGCGACTTGCCCAGCCATCGGCGGGAGGCCTTTGCCCGTGACGAGCCGTGCGGTGAAGATCCAGACGTACGCCGTCGGAATCTCGAATAGTTCACCGGGGACCTGGTACACCGAAACATAGAGCTTGTATACGGCCGCCGAGACGAACGCCCCAACCAGACTGCCAATCATTTGCCCGTAGAATTGCGCCTTGGGGCTCGCGCCGATGAGGTGGCCCGCCTTGAGATCCTGCAGCATGTCGCCTGCTTGGAGGGCGCCTGCTTCGCTGACCGCCCCGGCGAGCAGGTTGATAATGATGGCGTGGTTGCCGTGCGTCGTGCCTGTCGGTGTCACGAGGGCGAAGACGAGCTGGGTGAGTTTGGAGATGCCGGATACTGGATTGAGGTCTGTCTCGCCTAGAGCGCGGACACCCATAATGGAAAGAACGCACGCGAGGACCATGGCGAGGATGTTCAGTCCGATTGGGATGTAAGTACCGAAAGTGACGTGGATGCAGAGCACGCAGAGGAGAAGCGTTAGAGGGAGGAGGATGATTACGGTCCGGCCAGAGATGAGATGGTGGGGGGGTGCGTCGTCGGGGGCGTCGTCAGGAGCGTCGTCGTCGTCGTCTGAGTGAGACTTGACTGGCCTTACAGGTGGGAAATTGGCAGAGTGCGGGGATTTGAGGGCGAGATAGCCAGCCATATTGTGGCCGAACAGAAAGTCGGACCAGGAATCGCTGTGCCGGTAATGTTGTTGGCCAGAGCGAATCCAGTCTGGGCCGTGGATCATGACCGGTCGGAGGATGAGCCAGCCCAAGTTGACAACGGCATCGGCAAGCATGATAGCCAGACTCACCCAGACGATCCAACCTTTGCTTCCAGTCTCCCAGTCGTCAACGGAACCTGGAGCCCAGCCTTTGTGTTTGGCTATGGGACTGAGGATTGCCCATCCGACAATGGCTCCAAGGAGCATGTGGAAGGTTGTCGCTGGACCCATGATGATGCCTTGCCCGACGTATGCTGGGGAAGGGTTCAGTGTCCAGACCCAGGTATCGGCAAGGTAGGCGCCAAAGATGGGAAGTTTATGGAGGATGGGCAAGAAATATTGAACAAAAGTGTAGAACCCAGACCCAGTAAAGGCCAGAAGGAGGAGTCGAATCTGTTTTTTCCAGTCGGCTCGTAGATCACGTTCGTCGCTTACACTGCCAGCCTCGTCCCTCTCGCTCTCGTTGAGAAGCTCTTCACGTTCCTCTGTCCCCTGGGTACTGATTTCTCGACCTTTGGCCTCGTCGCTTTTGGCGCCGCCGTGCAAAACACTAATCATGAGTGCAGTAGCGGTACCGCTGGGGAATTTGAGCCGCTCTCGAATGATGACCTGTTTTCTTAGCGGGACAGCAAAGACCACACCGAAGAGGCACAACCCAACACCCCATACGAACAGTCTCCATATGCTGAGATCTACCGGGGCACCCTCGCTCTTCTTCAGCAGGAATTCCAAACTAGGCATGACGCCAACGAAGCCCAGTCCCAATGGCATCGTTCCAACAGCTCCTGCCACCGTCTGTACCAACACGTTCTCGACGGGTGTAAAGGGAAGTGCCAGATACGGCGACAGCGCTTTGAATATAGCAAACCCAATCAGCGATGCGGGCATAGCCATGCCTGATACCCATCCTGTCTGCAGGCCGAAGTACGTATTGGAGAAACATATTATAATGCCAATGGCTGTTCCTACGACCACCCCTCGGAATGTGAAGTTCGTCCCATCGAGGGCTGAGTCGGCAGCACCAGGACTGGCGAAACAGGCATGATCGGACCTCATGCGGGAGATGTCCTGTTGGCTAGCATCGGGCGCGGGTAACTCATATTCTTGCGCTGGTGATGGCGGCGATGGGGACGGAGAGTGAGCATCTCTGTCGGGCGACATGACAGTCCCTGGTGCTATCGAAGAAGGATTGTGGGATGGTCCGTTATAGCCATATGGACCACTCTGGTTGCAGCCTCGGATGTGTACCTTGTACTCGTCTCGACAGACATTGGGAGATCTGTCGGTGGTGCAGGTGAATGAATGGCTTACAAGTACAACTGACTGTACGAGTACGAGATGATGCAATCGGACTTCCTCGCCAGTCCGAACGTCACGTGCACGATTGCTGAGTAATCCGGCCTCCGTCTTGCTCGTATTCGTATCGTCGCTTGTCTTATCCGGTTGAGTTGCAGGCGCTTCTCAGTTGAGGCTGCGGCGACTCAATGTGGATCTGAAAATGCAAATGCAAATTCATACATTGCCATCCTTGCAGACATTGATTAGCACTGCGGGCCGTCGAAGTCTGGATCTTTTACTATTACGCTTCCATGGACCCTGGAACCAGTGTCCCGTCCTTGTTCTTTGAGCGCACATCACCCTTGACGGCCCGTCTTTGTCCAATAGCGCCTGGATGACCGTACCCCGCTGGCATCTTGCAGATACTGACGTTTGCCCGTGGCGGTTCTCCTCTGTGCGAAGTACTCGATCTCTGAGTCTCTGACAGCCTGGATTCCGTCCCAGGCTTCTCAATGCCGTTAGTTGCGATCCGTGCCCACTCCCTGTTCGAGAATTCGATGTGCGTGGTCTCTCTTCGTCTATATTGTTATTTATGTATAGAATCCAAGCATGCCTTGACGATGCTTTGCCTGAGAGGGTTTCTGGCAGGATCAAAGGCCACAGCGGCAAGACTTCCGTGAATGCCTGCAGGGTCTTTAGATCATTCATACACACACCACTAAGTCGACCGACATGGCTCCCGACGGCCATCGCGAAGGCGCTCGGGAGCGTGAGATGCACAGGTTCGCTGTCTCCCAAGCCATTGTGGCTCTATGCCTAACGTTCGCGCAGATACTATCAGCCATGGCTAGATACCTTTATGTCTACAAATGACCTCCAAGCAGTCTCTAAACTTCCTCCCGAGAAGGCTTACCGACCCCGATCATCCCGAGACAAGGCATTGACAGCATTCGCGCAATTAGGTTGCCTTCGGTTACACGCGAAAAGAGGGATAGTCACACTGCTTGATGCCAAAAACCAGTACATTATTGCTGAAGCAACACAATCATTATCTCTTCTTTCTGATGAGCAACATGCAACAGGCGACGAACTGTGGTTTGGTAACTCTTTCATTCAGCGAGAAACCGGCGTGTCCGGTGACGCGTTGTTTCCAGAGACCTACACTGCGCATGGACCTGATGGGTATACCTATAGCGCACCTGCTTTGGTTATAGACGATATGACGAAGCACGAGAAATACAAGAGCCGAGGCTATGCTGGCAATGGAGTGTCATTCTATTGTGGAGTGCCCATCACGACAAAGCAGGGTTTCGTTATTGGGGTTTACACTGTTTCTGACGATAAGCCTCGCCATCGCCTTCAGGCTGATGAGTTGAGGTTTATGGTCGACATGAGCGTCATTGTCGCCGAGCACCTCGAGTCTGTCAAAGGCGACCGGGCCAGAGTACGAGGAGAACGACTTATCCAGGGGATTGGTGAATTCATCGTGGGAGATTCAAGTGATAGGAATAGACAAGTGGACGCAAAGTCAGCACCTCAACCGCCGACCGCGTCCGCCTCTGCGTCCACGACTTCCGAGACCAAGACCAGACCGGATGATCTGAAGCAAATAGTCCCAGACGAACAGGCGAAACCAACTGAGTTCAAAGGGATGGTCATAGGTGACCCAAGCGATGCTTCACAAGAGCGCAGGCAACATACGGGACAGGATATGCAATCAAATGTTCAAAATAATTCTTGTCACACCACTGAGCCTCACGGAGACTCCAGCCAAGCGGTGCCCAATGGAGAGCTAACAGCGGACAAGGAGTCGACGGACAGACGACCCAGCGCTCCCAAAAGGGCCAGGTCAGAAAGAGGCAAGCTTATGGTGGACGGCTCAGAAGCATTTAATCGAGCGGCGTCCATTCTTCGCGACTGTATCAACGCCGATGGCGTTGTGTTCCTGGATGCCAGCTCCGCCAATCTCAGCTCCGGGTCTGCCATGAATGACTCTGAGCCTGGTGTCAACACCATGCAACACACCAGAAACAGACGCAGGCGCCTGATCCAGCCGCAAAACGACCCCGAGCCACAAATTCCGTCCGGCCCGCAGCAAAACGGAATTAGCAGTCCTCACGAAGACAGCGACTCCGACTCTTCTACAACAGCACGAAGCTCTAGCGACTCTTCCACTAAGACGCCGAGTAAAGACTTCTGTGGCGTGCTCGGCCAATCTGTCTCCAAGCCAACCAAGCCTTTGAACATCACTCTACAAAGGCTAAGTCGATTCGTTCGCCACTATCCGGCAGGTAAATGTTTCGTTTTCGACAGCCTTGGCCAGCCTGCCTCAAGTGACGAGAGTTCCGAATCTATTACCCCATCGCATGAAAACTGTCTACAACCTGTGAACACTCCCTCTTCGCAAGCAACGAGGCAGATCAGCACTACAAGAGCCTTGGGCAAGGCCTTGCCTAATGCAAGAAACATTGTCTTCCTTCCACTGTGGGATTACGCCAAGGATAGATGGCATGCAGCAGTCGTGCTTTGGACCAATAACCCGCACAGTCTTACCAACATCCATGATGACATGGCATACCTCGTAGCTTTCAACAATGCAGTCATGAATGAGATCAACCGTATCAATTTAGCTCTATCTGATACCGCGAAAGCGACATTTCTGGCCAACATTTCGCACGAACTGCGCTCGCCTTTACATGGCATTCTTGGAAGCATTGAATTTCTTCACGACACGGCGATGGACGACTTTCAGGCCGGTATGCTGATCTCCGTGGAGACTTGCGGCAAGACTTTGCTCGACACAGTGAATCATGTTTTGGATTATGCCAAAATAAACAATCTTTCAGGTCGTGGGTCACGAAAGACTGGATCGACACGGAATCAAGGTTATCAACAAGCCACTAACTCTGACGACAGCCTAACGGCCGACTTTGATCTGGCCTTGATTGTCGAAGAGGCGGTGGAAGCGGTATATGCCGGCCAAGTATTTCGCACTGCGAATGGTGACGCGCTTCAAGGGAAAGGCCCTATCCAGTCTGCTGCTGGACGGGCAATGGAAAAGAGAGAAGATGCCAGGTCCCATATAAGTGAAGCATCAGCAATCACCTCTGACAAGGTTCGCCTCACTCTCAACATCGACGACCACACGAATTGGAATGTGAAATCACAACCAGGCGCGGTAAGACGTCTTGTCATGAATATCCTAGGAAATGCCTTGAAGTATACCAGTGAAGGGAGCATTGATGTTTCGCTCGAGATCGACCACACCCGCAAGAAGCGCCACTCCTATGTTCATGCCCTTTTAAAAGTGACTGATACAGGAAGAGGCATGTCAGGTGAGTTCATGAAGAATCACGCTTTTACTGCATTCTCTCAGGAAGATTCTTTGGCAACTGGGACAGGGCTTGGCTTGAGCATTGTTCGGCAAATCGTGGATGCGCTCGGGGGCAAGATTGACCTGGCGAGCGAGAAAGACAGAGGAACTGAGATCAGCATCTGGCTTAGCCTTCCGCAGAGCCACAACGCCCCTTCGCAAGATTTTGAGAAGAACATCATGACCGAAATGCGCTCACGAACGAAAGGTCTTGACATATCACTCCTCCTGCCGCGTTCCGAAAGATCAAACGGCGGATGCAGAGTCGATTCGTTGCGCAAAATGCCTTCGGTCGAAAGCTCGATGCGCAATCTTCTATCTCAGTGGTTTAGCATGAACGTCTCCATCGATGAGAGTATGGAGGGTATCGCGCCGCACTTTTTCCTCTACCCCGAGCCGCCTCCGATAGACTTTCTCATGCATAACCATGGAAAGCCAAAGGGCGTTAGAGAGATACCGGTCATTGTTCTGTGTACAAACGCATTTGAGGCTGCCAGTCTGAGGTCTCACGGCCTGCATCGACTGACCGACATAGGACGAATTATTGAGATTATATCTCAGCCATGCGGCCCACACAAGTTGGCCAAAGTCCTTCACCGATGCATGCAACGGATGAATCTGCTACAAGAACAGGCTCGTTCAAGATCAACGGATCATGTACCTTTGTCTTTGCATCGAAAACAGGATAAAACTTCTACCAAGTCTCCTGTTGAGGCGAATCCTTCGCAGGGCGACTCTGATCAAGTAGACAAATCTGAGGGCTTTTCAAAGAATACAAACAATAGCAGAGTGTCCCTGTCTTCGCAAGCTGTCTGGCAGGAGTCCACTGAGTCCATCGATTCAATCGACCCAGCTATTGCTTCTGCGGAACGCGCAAGTCGAACCGATCTCGCCAAGGACTCAAACTCCCCGGACGAGCCAATGACTGCGACCTCGTCGCGAACAGACGCAACTGATCAAGGGCCTTCCCCAGTGGACGACAAGATGTCTGAAGACCAAAGACCCCGAGTACTTGTGGTTGATGACAACACTATCAATCTCCATCTTCTCGTAACATTCGTTCGGAAGACCAACCATCCCCACGAGTCGGCGACCGATGGACTCAAAGCGCTCGAGGCATACAAACGCAGCGTGCTAGAGGACAAAAACGGCTTTAGATATATCCTCATGGATATTTCAATGCCTGTCATGAACGGGATCGTCTCTACCCGGGAGATTCGCAAGTTTGAAAAAGACCATAACATCAAGAACCCCGTCGAGATCATCGCCCTCACAGGCTTGGGGAGTGAAAGTGCGCAAAACGAAGCTTATCAAGCCGGCTTTGACCATTTCTTGAGTAAACCAATTGTGAGTAATGTTTAAACCAAGTATCTGGGCTTGGAACCCTTTTTCCCCCCCCCCTGCTGTGTCGAGCTACCCTCTTTATGAGATGCGATGTCTTTTATGTTATCATGAGAAAATTGCGATACTGACAAGTCTTTCTGGTTTGGCTGCTTGTTCCAAATAGAAATTCAAGGATCTACAAAACCTCCTGAAGTAAGGAGGATCCTGTACCGAAGCGATTCTCGGTCATGTGTCCTTTCCGAGGCATGGTTCTCACACCGTCAATCACTACTACGAACCCCCCGAGAAAATGAATGATAATGTCTGTTATCGAACTCGAGCAAAGTTCTCGCTGTTGCTCCACTTATTTTTGCATTCTTCTCCTCGACCAGCCTCTACTTGTAACCATAACTGGACCACCCTACTTGTAAGTTGGAATCATGGCTACTACAGGTAATTGTTGAGATCCTCTCTGTATTGATCGAGGTAGAATAAACTGCTTGCTGCTCCCTGTTCTGTCTCTTGTCTCTGTGTTCAAATCCCTGCCATCCCAAACCAACATCCACATACGCAGACACGTTGCACACGCGACGCTCTAGACTCACAACTCCCGACCAAGGTCTCTGTCTTCGATGATTGATTTGCTCTAACGCAGGCGCGCGCATATCTCTATCTCCTTTGCTGTCTGTGCTCAATGTTCCGATCTGCTCACCCAACCATGCCCACCCATCCATTCCTGTCCACGCGACCCTATCCAACCCGGAGCCCAACAGCAACCCAACCTCCAAAAATAGAACAAGAACCTTGCGTCGGCAGAATACTGAAAAAAAAACGGGCCAATCTTCACCAGGTCACCGCCCAAATTAGAGCCTGTCCGGCAAGGACCTCACACCGCGGGACCCTCCAACGCCCACGCTGAAAGATGTTGCAAGGTAAAAAGCTGAGGGGTATATGTGTTTAAAGAGAAAACGAAAAGTGTCCTACTCGAAAGACGGTCGCGAAAAACACAAGGCAGGACCCAGGCCACGGTCAAAGATACATCAAAGAGGAGTACGAAAGTATGTGTACAAGTGTCGTGGAGTCCATCCGTTTCTTGCTGAAATAAAAGGGGTATCAAGGAAAATCGTCATGTGTGGCTCCGTATTGTTGTTCACGGATTCCGGTTATAACACAAGGTGTAATCGTCAGCTGGGAGATTGATAACTGATTCCGCTTCAAGGAGCTCGTCGAAATGTGATATGCTTGGAATAAGCTTCGATTAACGCTAGAACGCTGCAAGCGCCGTGTCAAAGATCGAGTGTCGCGGTGTAACGAGAATGGTGGCTTTCCTGAGAAGCCTCCAGGGGGTGTTTTCATGTCGTAACCCTCTTGATCCACAGTCCGGTAGGCTGCTCATAGTATTCCTCCCGATCTCTGCGCTTGACGACACGGTGCAGTTTGAGAGAAGTTTCGTGTTCTTCGTTGGTGATTTCTTGTACTTCGAGATTGAGATTCGTTATCATCTTCTCAACCTCGCGCCGTTTCCTGCTGTCGTAGACGATGGCATTCCGCCTGAGAGACTCATGCAACTCCGCTATGATCTTACGTTGATTTCGCTTTCGCCTGCCCAAGTCTTCTAATCGAGCTTCGAGTGACGCTAGTTTGTCCGTGGCTTCTAGTTCCACCGGTGTGGGTGGCAGAGATTTCGTCGCTGATAAACCTGACATCAAGCTAATCGCACGTGGCTTCGGTTGACTACCAATTGCTTTGCGGAGAATATTGGAGCTGGACCTTTGGGCGGCGACATTGGAAAATGGCGATACACTGTTGTACGAATCATACCCTCTGCGTCCGCCATTATTGGCGGCAGCTCGTTTGCGAAGGTAAATCGGCGAAGGCATGTCGTCGTAGGGCCCTGTCATGGACACGGGACTGCTCGTCATCTCAGCTCGTGAGTTTGGGTTCGGACTCCCACCGTCTGTGTACGTATTCCAGCTCGATGAAGTATCGTGCTCGCGCTGCAAGCGTTGTGCTTGCATAGTGGTTTCGACGGAGTCTTCGCTTGAACTCCTTTCACCAGTGTAGCTGGCATTCGATCCAAGAGTAGGACTCTCATCCCCGTAGCTCCGAACCGTGCTCGGGGTAGGACTCGGGCTGGTAGCTGGTTCGTACATTGGTGATGCTACGCCTGGACTTCGGAACGGACTGTCTAGAGCTTTCGGTTCCGCCGCAATTGGCGACATAACCCGGAGTGTGTTCTTGACTTTCAAGGGAGCAACAGGCTTGATGCTGTCTTCTGAGGGGATGGATCGGATAGCCGGAAGCTTCGAGGCAGCCACAGATACTGCGTCTATGGGAGACTTTGGAGTTGTCTCTGGAGCGAACGAATCCGGAACATCAGCCCTTGGTCGTTGCTCAGCTTCGGCTAGCCTCTTTCTTTCCACCAACATCAAGGGCTTCGGTCGTGCAGCTGGCGTGTTCTTGACCGGTTCCACGATTGCGTGTCTGCCACTGGCGCCCCTCCATGCTGGTCGTTGAACCGGATTGTCGAGGGGGTCTGGGTCTACTGGCGGAGGGACCTTCCCCCAACCCGACTTCGTGACAGCGTCCCGCTCTTTTATGCCGGCCAAGATCTGCCTGGTTCTTTCCTTCAACTGGGGATACTGCTGGATGGTAGGGGGTATTGATCCTGGGCGAGCAGAGGGCGGCTTGCCTGCTTGATTGGGCTCACCGGAGTATTCGTCCCACCGTGTTTCTTCACCTTCGCTCTTCTTCAGAGCCCATCGCTTTGGTATCTCATTATTGTTCTTGGGCGCGGACAAAGGCATTTTGCGAGGAATTTTGCTTTTGGTTGTCGCTTCGGGCTGAGAGGCGCTTGTCGAGACAGGAAAGCCAGAATCGACAGGAGAGACGAGTGAGCCTTCTGAGCCGTTCTGGTGGAGAGAATCGAGGGCGCTTATAGGCGAAACATTGTCTGAATCTACCGGGCTTCGACTGCGGTGAGGGTTTTGAGATGGAATATCTTGGGTGTAAGGTTCAGATGTGGTTGGGGTGACTGCTGAGTCTCGAGGCTGCACTGGATCGTATTCGTTGATCGAAGGCACAGCACGACTGCAAGGCAACTCATGTCAGCGTCCTCGTACTACGCAGACAAAGGAAAGAAGGGGTGACTCGGGCATACAATGGCAAGTCAGGAAGATTCGTCGCGGCAACACTGCTCCGACGGCTGTATTGAGAGTACAAAGACTCTACCTCTGGAATGGTCTCCAAACAGCGTTCCTCCATTGTTGGCTCGGCCCAGGCATCGTAGCCTATCTGCGGTGCGTTGTTTCGGCTCCTCCACATGGTGACAGCGGTGGTACGTGCGTGATGATTCGTATGCTGCTATCTCGATGATGCAGTGGCTTTCCCGTGCGCCGTGACAAGGTCGATCATAATAGCGTGCGAGGGTTTGTCGAGGGATGGTCTGTTTAAGCGAGAGAGAGGAACGCTTGCCTCTTGCTTGTGTGCGTCAACAATGGCAGTAAGAAGTGAGTCCTCGCAGTCACTCGTAGCGATTGCGGGTACTCACCCCAGACGTCTAAAGCTAGAGAATTACGGACACACTCAACGGCAATCATATAGCCAGGGGTTCACATCCATCGTCGACGAAGTTGTTTGTCCGGAGTCAGAAAGGGAAGTCTATTGGGCGGCACTCGGCGGTGGCGGCGTGGCAGTGAAGGTGAAACACTCTACACATTTCAGGATCACAAAGCGGAGGACGAGCTGGACTCAGCCAAAGCATCCAAATACTGTAAGAACATCCCGGTCAGTCACGGATACGAGAAGCTGCCACCAGGTCATTACGGAGATCGGTGTGCTGAATATTATTTGAATTCGGATCTGCTTCACATTGCTGCTCCCTGTCTGATATCTTGGTGATTTCCCCTTAATCCGTATGCACGCAAGAGCCTGCAGGGGGAAGGGAGCCCCATTAGGTGTCAGCTGCTAGGCACTACTAGGGCACGCGTTAGGCACTCATTAGGCCTGATGATTTCCAACAGAGGGGCTATTAGGCGCCGTACACGATGCTCTGGGCACTAACTGCCTAGACATGAGGCACGAGGCTTCTCCCGTAGAAGCTTGTAACGGCGACGGCGTTCGCTCAGCACTCCACATCCACATCCTACTCCTTCCAAGGTTATCCCAGGCTCCTTGATCAGCAATTCGGTGTTGGGCAAGCCTCCTGGCAGCCGTGAATCGTTCTCGACGACTCCGGATACCTACCGATACTCCTATTGACCTCCTTCTGGCCAGGTTGGGAGCATGCTCTGTTTCCGACTGGTCGTTATTCTACGTGGCCGGAATTGGCCATTCGATATCACGCGCCACGCATGTCTAGCAATAGTACGACGAGCACGGAGTATGACATCTGGTGATTGCTGGTGGCTGTATTCCGTATGGTGCCACGCAGTCTGGCTGATCGACCTGAAGCAGCCAAATCAATCAACGAGTCTCAGCCACCGCCCCGGATCTGATCTTGGCGGATAAGGAGCATTAGAACGAGTTGTAAGGTTGAGGCATCGATGCTTTTTCAAAACCCAAGATGTGCATAGATGAGCACGGAGCGTCATCAAGGGTACTTGCCCATTCATATTTCAGCGTTGCCAACAAGGTAGGCAGGACAATGGACTCTGTTGATGATCATTTGTCTATTATCCACACGAGGACGAACCGATCGTGGATTCTGATGTTACAGGAGGCTTCCCCTTTGGCTGTGTCTCAGCTCATTTCCGGACTCCCTGCCGCCCAATGGTGAGGAAAGGCACTATGAATACGGCTGCTGCAGCTCCGACCAAAGCGACCCAGAATGTGGTTTGATAGGGTCTATATTTCAGAGCATCGGCGCCTTGTGAAGAGCCTCCAGCGCTGTTGTATATGCTCGTCTGAACACCCAACCCCACAGTCGCTCCAAGCCGGATGACAGTGTTGATCAAGCCACCAGCAACAGACTGTTGATCGCTTGGGAGACTAGACATGACATACATGTTGGTCACGGTAAACTCCAAATCCTGCGACAAGACGCTGAACAGTAGCGCTGGAAAGGTGAGTGCCCAGTAGGAAATGGATTTCGACGTGGCACTGAGCAACGCACAAGCAATGACTTGGCTGATGGCTCCCACCACCATGATCAACTTGTTGCTGACCCTGTGCATGATCATCGCAGCCAGGAGATTGACCAGGATACCGCCGATGCCAGCAGGAAGAAGTCGCACAGCAACCATGATGGGCGACACATGATGGATTCGTTGCCACAAGAGACTCAGCCAAAAGAGGTTGCCACTAAAGCCGTAGAATCCCAGAAGCAGCACCATGACCACGATGCTGAAATTGCGATCTTTCCAGACGGCGAGGGGCATCAACGGGTATCGAAAGACACTTTGCCAGTACACGAAGCCGACCACCAACACGAAGCCGACCACCAGCAGTGCAATCACGTATGATGTTTGCCAGCCATTCGGTGCATCGGACGCCAAACTCAGCGACGCAGTGAACATGGCGACGCCGGTGATTGCCAAGATAGCTCCCAGCAAATCGAACTTGACGAATGTCGCCATGTTGAGGCCGCCGACGGTCTGTTCATTGTCAGGTGGCGTGGTCCACCACGCAACGACGGTAAAGAAGGCGTAGATAACGGCGATCACCCAGAACGCGGCTCTCCACGTCGCGAAGCTCATCACGATGCCGGAAATAAAGGCCCCGAGCACGAAACCGACGGGGTTGCCAGCACTGAAACACGCAAAGGCCCGGTTCTTGCGTCGGGAAGGCCTGTTGTACACAGCGCCTAGTTTTCCAATGGCCGGTGGAACAGAGGCGGCCGAGCTCAGACCGAGGAGGCCACAAAAGATGTCCAGATACATGGCGTTGGTCGCGAAGCCCATGACCAGCAGGCAGATGGTGAAAAAGCCCAGGCTGAGTAGAAACAACAACCTTCGGCCGAAGAGGTCGGCGACGCGTCCAAAGAAGAGCAGCAATGATCCTGCCGCGAGGGATTGCGCGGCACTTATCCAGGTGACTTCTGCGGCCGTCATGTTCAGGTCCTCGCCGATCGTGTTGGTCATGCACAACACGGCGCCCGAGAAGACGGACGATTGACCCACGGCTACGGTCGTGGTCAGGACAAACATGCATTCTTCGAAGAGATTGCTGAAGCACGCCGGCCGAGACCCGTAGGGGTTGGTCTCCGTGCGCGCCAAAGACGCACCTACCGAAGCGGTAGGCTCGATCTTTTCGAAGTCGGTGAGAGCTACGTTCGCTTCCGTTTCTGTGTGGTTGCGGAGCTCGATGTCGGGCTGTCCCATGGGATCCTTGTCCTCCATGATGATAGAGATCTGTCGGTTTTTTTGAAGATTGTACCTTTCTTGTCAGAGACGAATCATTTTCCAGTCCACGACCACGGGTTTATCGTGCGACAGCAACACCCCAAACGGCGGAGCGGTCGACCAAAACTTGTAAATGTTGAGGGCAAAACCTGAAGTCGACGAGGAAGACACAGACAGGGTCAAAAAGAGAAAAGACCGTCGGTCTTGTCTGCCGAAGGTGGATTTATCGGAACTAGTTAGTCAGTGGGCGGGCGTTCCAAAGCTCGGGTGTCTGCTCTGGCAATCTATTTGAGGTGAATGCACCCTATCAACAAGAGGCAATCGGTTGGTTTTGTTTTTGCTTCTGTCTATATATTATGATACCACTATTGCCCAATAGCAGGGGAGGCACTCCTCGCTCTGACAATGTCGGAAGCACAGTGTCTCGCTGCAGATGGTACCCCGTTGGTAGTATTCCCATCTGCTCATACTAAGGACGCGAGTGTTCGGACACACCAGTACGAATGTTATGTACACAAGTATGGCAAGCCGAAGCGCGCCAAACAATAACGTCGCCGAAAGGGTTTTAGTAAGCAAGTCTGGAACTTTAAGACGATTTCATTTGAATGCTGACATACCGGACCTTCGTTCGTCGCGGTCTCAATTCCGCCTCTTGTACAGTAATTAGTTGGTGGTACTGTAAGTGTACACCCCGGGGATCATCTCGTTCGCCCCCAGATCTTGAGGGCGGGCCCGGATACCGAACTCGTAGTCAAGCTGCCCCGGGTCATAACAACACCTCATACTCAGGGCCAAAGGCCGTACGTAATCCTTCAGCAGCCGCTTATTGATGTTCGTTAGGTAGGTAGGCAAGGTACTACACAAGGTAGGTCAGGTAGGTAGGAAAGTCAGTCTCTTCTCGCACGTCTAGGAATCTACATGCCCCAGCCTGGTGGCCCGCCTGATGACTGCTACATGTGCTTCCACATCTCGATCCAGGTCCCCTTCTTCCTCGCTCTACTGGTCCTGTCACGGCGCTTCTCCAACCATTCTCGAACCGGGCTCGACAGCTCCTGCTCCCGCTGCTGCTGCTGCTGTTGCTGCTGCTTCGCCTCGGATTCGACTTCTCGGATTGCTTGACCGTTGATCTGGATCTCTGGGATAATACGACGATCCTCGACGCGCGGTGTCTGTGGCGTCATCATCATCATCATCATCATTGTCATCGTCTGCTCCAACGATTCCTGGAACTTGGCAAGTGACGACGCCGAAGATTCGTTGTGGTCGGCCTGTTTTGTCGGGAACAACGGTAACGGGATATCATGAGTCTTGACACGCAATCTTGGCTTGCGGTCTTGGGCTTCTCCTTTTTCTTTACCAGTATTGCTTTTTCTTCCGTTTCCACCTGCACCTGAAAGAGCCGTCTGAACACCAGGCACGCTTGAACCGGCTGATTCTGCCTCTGCCATAACATCTGCCAACGGCGGCGCTTCTGGTACATCACCCAAATGTCCTGGCCGTGGCATCATGTACTCACCTTCCATGTTCGGCGTGGGATGCAGTGACCGGCTCTTGATCTCGTAGCGATCCGTGTCCTCCTTTGGAAGGGTAAGATGGCTGGAGAGGAAGGATTGGTCGGCTGAGGGCGTGTTGGAGGTGGTGATTGGTGTGGAAGCCATTGCCATTGTGTCGGTTGGTATCATCACAAACCGTCGATTGAAATGGTTCGCAATACCGACGACGACAACGATGATGAAATCTCAAAGTGTGCTACGTGCGCGGATCACTTGTCATCGAGCTCCTTCGAAGTAATAAAGGGGGGTGATGGTAAGTAGCAAGGAATCCTTGGGGGGAAGTGTTAGTATGCAGCAACGGGCATGTTGTGGTCTTAAACGGTCGACGAGGCACTGAGTGAGTATGAAAGCAACATTGATGATCGTCTCCATTGGGCACGTACTTGGACTTTCTTGTTTCCTGCTTTTGTCTTATTGGCTTTATTGTTCCATTGTCTCAACGTCAATTGTGACGAACATCTCAACATATGTATCAATGTTCCATTGATTCATGCCTTTGTTCAGGCCGGGCCTTGCCTGAGCACAACAGGACAAAACCATTATCGGAAGAAAGATTCGTACACTTCCTCAGCAGACTACGGACTCTGTTGATTACTCTCTCCTCGGGAGGCACCAAAACTCCAAAGTGAGCGATTTCATCTTACGGTTCTGGTTGAAAAATCAGCTGAGGACACACCGCATCATCGTCCGCCATCTGCGATATCTGCAATATCAGCAACATCGAGACCCAAATCGCAAGAAAGTTACAGCATAGGCATTAGTGAATACAACAGAGCAGCATGGCAGTTCACGGTGGTTGGCGAGAATTGAAATCTTTTCTGATAATCTTTAAAGGGCCCCCTTTTGTTTTGCTTCTTCCAAAATCTTCCCAAAAGAAGCCCAACCCTTGCAGAAGTACGCTTAAATCTGTCTCCCACCTGTGACTTCGATAGTCTGCCCACTCACGTAACTGAAGAGTGGACTGCAAACGGCCAGTACCGCACTCGCCGCCTCGGTCGCGCTACCCGGGCGCCCAAGTGGGATATCCACGTACGCCTTATCGTTGCCACCCTTGCGGGCGTTCAGTTGGGCCGACGGGATTCCCAGGGCGACGCGCTGGCCGTCGGGCGTGGTGATGAAAGCACCCGACTCCTTGGCCTGGGTGAGACGAGTGTTGATATGGCCAAAGGCAACCGTGTTGGCGCGGACACCGAACTAGATAGACCCGAAGCGAGGGACGAGCACCAGTCAGTACAACAAGACACAGACGAGTAACCCACAGAGATAGATATACGACACACACGATACGCGGTCTCCCCATCACAGGTGGGTCGGCAACCCCTCGGTTCGCTCGAGGATTCGAAAAGGGAAAAAAAAAAAACCGTACCTGAGGTCCCCATTCCTTCGCTATCGTCTTGGTCAATCCCAGCACGCCGGCCTTTGCGAGACTGTAATTCGCCTGACCGGCATTCCCGTGCGTGCCGCTCGTGCTGCTGATGTTGACGATACACCTATTCTCGCCGTCCTTGACTCGGAAGTACGGCGCGGCCTCGCGTACCAGCCGGAACGGCGCCGTGTTGTGCACGGCGATCATCGTCTCCCACTGCTTGTCGCCCATTTTGTGAATCACCCCGTCCCAAGTGTAGCCTGCGTTGTTGACGATGAAGTGGATCTTGCCGCCACCAAACTCGGCCGCCTTCTTGACCAGCACGGGGAAGTAGTTGGGGTCGGTCACGTCGCCGGGCACGCTGATGGCCGAGTTGGGCGTCGCGGCCTTGATCGACGACGCCACCGCGTCGGCTTTGGCGCTGTCGACGTCGCACACGATGACTTTGGCCCCCTCGTTGGCGAACAGACGCGCGCATTCGGCCCCGATGCCCTGCCCTGATCCGGTGATCTGTACAGTCGCCAAGTCGTCAGTCGCGTCACATACATAACTACGTACGGTCGCTTGAAGCGAACCCTGAGCCTCACCAGACAGGGCAAGGACAGAAGAGCACGAAGAATCGGATTACTTCAGGTACAGTGAGACGAGACATACAATGGCGGTCTGCCCGGCTAGCATGCCAGAGGGATAGTTGAGGTGGCCGGCGATTTGCTGCGCTCGTTGGGCCATGGTGATTACAGGCTGTTGTGTGGGGGTTCGACACGAGGGAAAGAGTGTGAGAATCGCGGGAGAAAGGGCAGGAGAAAGCAGATTCCGTTCTGTATGTTTTCTCAGTCGAGCCTCAGGAATTGAAGCTCTAGAACAAGTAGTATATAGAGAGTGAACGACTGTCCCTCCCGTCATAAGATTTCGCCGAGGTATCTTCGGCTTTCTCGGCATCAGATCTCCGACGAGGCTGCAGAGCAACTACCGAGGCACTGCGAGGTGTAATTTCTCCATCTAAGTACTCGTACGTAGGTAAGGTAGATTGCACGGACTACGAAGGGTGCCCTTCCTCTATGACCCTTATATACACACACTCAGGGGACAAGGCAATCCGAAATGCCGCATCCTGATCAGCCTAGAACAAAAAACCAGCTGAACTCGGCCACGGTCTGGACAAATCGAATGAAGACAAAGCATCATCCATCACTTCACTCGGAAAGATTGGAACGAAACCTTTATTGCATTTGGTATTAAAATCAACGCACAGCGAAACCACCAGGGCATTGTAATTGCATTCTCGTACAAAACAAAATGGCTTCTCTCCGTGAGTTCTAAACAGCGCCTGGCTTTCATATACAGCAGCAAAACCCTCCTCCCTCAGCTCATAATCATCTACCTTGTGCAGCCTGGCGGGCTCGTCTCCTGACCACCAAAGCATCATTTCTCAGGCTTTCTTGGATGGATCAAACAACACTCCGACAATCTCGTCCAGTATGGTAAAAATCAAATGCTGGTTCAGCCGAGTGTTGTTCATAGTTGCAGCAATTCTTCTCGCCGCAGCTTGTGCATTTGCTCTTCCCACTACGCTGCCAACCAGGTCGGGCACAAGAGTCGCGAGCATCATAGTTGCTTCTGTTCGAGTTTTAGTCTTCTCGATGGGCGTACGGGGTTTAGATGCCCTCATAGCTCCCCCGCCAGGCCACATCGACTCTTTAATCATATCGATATACCGCAGAAGCGATTCTTCGGTGGTGAAACCTCTCACGAGCTCACGTATCTTGCGCTCGATAGTCCCACCCAGTAATTGATGGAGAACAACAATCACTGCTCGACCCCGAAGCCAATTGTTTCCTCGGTTGAGCTCGAAGGTCTCCAAAAAGATATCACAGATTGGCTTTACAAAGGGTTCGAGCTCCTTGTCCTCGAACGCTTGCAATTCTGCTTCAGCTTCCGCCACTGGCCCTGGGTCCAGAGGAACAATATCCCCTTGGCTCATTCCCAATTGATTGGTGGCAGCAGAAATCAGATTTTGTCCAGCCACAGATAGCTGATCGAGAACCGAGACATTGCCAAGAAATTCGTCCATGCCGTCGGTTACGGAATTATAGATCCGACTGACTATGTCCTGTGCGTTAGATGCAGAATTCGTCTCCTCATGGGACGAGATACTCTGTTGAGACAGGAAGGATCTGAGCTCTCGGCTCCGGCATACATCAGGCATCTGAAGCAGCTGTTGTAGGTAGTGCTCCAACGCTAGCCGACGGTTCTGGAGGAATTGTTTTTGAAGTTTCATGACCATTCTTCTCCTGGGAAATTCGAGGTTTCTTGTCGAAGGATATCTTCGGCGTAACTTTTGGTGGAGATCGTGAAACTCGGAATAACGACGAGGTATTGCCCAAGCTGCGGCCGGCATCTGATCTCCAGCCTGGCGATGAACCTCAATGACGTACAGTGCGAATTCGCGACCGTCATCTTCCTTTCCAACAACAACGGACTTGATGGAGATTTTTGATCGGCCGTACAAACTGTTGTCACTTTCCTGGACGATATACTGCTGGCGCTGTAATTCTTTCCGTCGAATCTCTCGTTGTAAGCTTGCTTTCGATTTGCCAAGAATGCGTAACTCAGCCACATTATTGGTCAATTCGGCTTTGCGAGTCAATGCATCGACCACCCCTTCCTGGGACACAAGGCGCTCAATGTCGTTGTTCAATACGGTGATAGCTTCAGCAAGTCCAAGGTCCCCCGGAGCAGCTTCATGGATCTCATCTTCGGTGACATCCTCATCTTTGCCGTCATCGTTATCGGCGTACTCGTCCTCGATGAACTTTTCTTCATCAGGGAACAGGTCATTGTCCGAGAAAACTCCAATTCGTGAAGCGGTATTGACTAGCCCTAGAGTTGCTAGACTAGGTTTTGACTTGCTTGTATAGTCGCTGGTCTGAATATCGACAGAGCCTCTGGGTGAATCTATTGTTCTGATGGACTTTGATCCGGACACCGGAGATCCGAACAACGCATCGTCGTCATAGGTATTTTGGTCCTCCATTGGGCTATCAGTCATGATGTTGTTCATGGCCGCCTCCATGTTCTCTATGACTCGTCGTTGATCGGCCGATTCCCCATTCAAAGATTCTTGACCGAGACTTTGGGTCGAATACGCCAGAGGATCCGTGTCATAACCGTCATCGAAGAGAGGAGCTGAAGACCCTGAGCGCTTCACAACTTCAGCATCATCGAAAAGTTTCGAGGTTCCAAGACTACGAACGTCCGACGAGGATACTGCTGCTCTCCGCAAATCCTTGGGCCGGAAACCAGGCTGGGAGTTGGTTCTACTCATCGACAGTGACTTTCTGGTCGTGGTCGTTGTTGGTGAAGTGATGCCATTAGGCTCTGTATCATCTGAACTGGTTTGGAGGCCGGGTCGCATTGCGGATGCTTCAGCTGAAGCAAGGAATTTGTAGTATAAGTCGGATTTCCGAAAGTTGGGTAAATGATTCATTTCGAGGTCCTCCAAGACTGCAGACTGCGCCGAAAGTATGGCGGTCCTCGCGGCTCGATATTGTTGTGGCGTTGCCTTTCGACCGGCAATCAAGAAAGATCTGATAGCGTCCCTTGACTCTTGGGGAATATTCAACTCGGGCTTAGACATATATGTCTCACTTATTTGCGCAATGTCCATTCGATCGGCGTCCGTCCATGTCTGCTGGGGTGCCGGGTTCATTTCATCACCAAAGTCGTCCTCCAGTGGATTGCGAAATCCGTCCACAACAACCCAGAACTGCACCAGAGCCATTTTATGCTGACGATCCATGTATTCCATGAAATAGGACAGGCCGGAAGCAGTATGCATAATCTCCACCATAGCCCACTCTCGGGGTTTGGCACCTGTGTTCGGCTGGGGTGCAGGCTGTGAAGTCATGACCTTGGGAACAATTGTCGCCTGGCTCAATTTTGTAATCTTTTGATCGAGAACCCTCTTTGCCATTTCTAGCCTGCGTAGATAGACAGGGTCCTGACCTTCCACCATCCCCTCGCGCTGTATCTGGCTTGCAATCACATTACGAAACCTCCGGGCGTCAGACAGGTTTTTGGTCCTGCGAATCGCTCTGACAAAGCGCTCAAAAGCTCTTTCGCTGTCATTTGGGCCCAGCCGGGGTAATTCCTGGCTGTCTTTCGTGGTAGGCATCGGCGAAGTATGTTGATCAAGGGCAGCCCTCATTCGACGTACGTTTTTTCGATCCTGGAGCGTGGTGCGACCGTAAGCTTCAACAACTTGATTCCATGTGTCGGGCTCTGACAGAAGTTGCAGAACAGGGAATAAGACAGTACATGCGACAATCTCTTTCACCAGAACTAGTGTGGCCCGGCTGCCCATCATAGTTGGAGGAAGAAGATTTGGTAGAATTCGAACCACCATTTTCCGCAAGTGGTCTTGCTGGATGGGCTTGGTGTCAGAATATGCGAGAGAGGCTGCAGGATGTAGCTTCCCGTCTTTGTATTTAGCTGCAATAGCCAATTCAAGTTCCTCGGACTCGGTGACATTGCGATTCAGGCTACGTCCCCGTACTGCGCGCTCCGCTTGATCAAAGTCTCGCAAATGCGCGGTAACGATGGGGATTACCCTCGAGACAATGACATTGACCATGTCTTCATTGACCATACGATCTCGAATCTCTACCAAGGCGGCTCTGATATTTCGGTCCACCTCGTTCAAAAACACGGGGCTTTTTGTGATGCTCACGTACCATGACGACACAAAATCTCTCAGTGCCAAGCCGACCAAACCATCAAGTGCCTGGGAGACGACAAAAGACTTGTCGTAGATGTGGACAGGCTGGTATTGACGGGAGGCATCGAAGGCAGCAAGCTCGGAGCCCCATTGATCTGGTCTCAATAGGGCTGGGGGCTTCGAAGGAAGGTTATGCAAATCCTGGAATCTTGACCGTGCCCGGGATGTAAATGCGACACTAGCGATCACCGAGAACAACGTCGTAACGCAGCCGAGTGTGAAGGCATAACCCAGGTAGCGCAGGACAGGCAGACTCCGGACGGCGAGACCCCAGGCAATGAAAGCCGTGAGAGCAGCGAAAAGGACATGTTTCTGAGCCAGGTACATTCTCGAAGCATCTTCAACGCAGTCAGGATGGCTTAGCTGAAAGCTAGCCTTCGCACTCTGTCGTAGGACTTTCAGACCATTGTTCGCATCGAGAGGCTAGGTAAACGATGGAAGACTTGTGCGACCGAAATAGACTGTAGATAAAGTCCCGGGGACTCTAGGCATCCACTTCGTCCTGAGATTTCTCGGTAGAAAGGACGACGAATGCCCGATGTGTCAGGTATGTATAGATGCGTAGGACGTTGGACTCGAATGTCACGGGTTGTTCATGGCGCAGTCAACTGTACGGACACGGACACGGACACAAAGAAGGGGAGTATCCGCCACACCTTCCTCTTTTGTCTTGGCTCACCTCAGGACTCACTATCGATACATCCGAGCATCGTTCACGTTTGTCACTCTCCATACCCTCCAAATTCTGGTTCAAAGGCCGCGTTTACAGTCTTGATGTATGAGAACCCAGAAGTGAGCCGAACCTGGTGATTTTTGACCAGAGAGGCTTTGACAAGACAGATGACAGGTAAGCGCATCGAAATCTCTGCTCACTCGGCATCTCCGGACGCAGGCATCGGTAATTAACAGCACCTTCAAGAGTGCTCGATTGGGCAGTGCCAGCTAGCTCTCTTGTCCCTGATCAGACCTCCTAGCCGGTGTTACCCGCTCTACGTCGCAAGACCGTGAATGTCATACTGTACAACATCCGAGATCTCAGGGGTACAACAGGCCACCCGAATGCTCGGGCAAATGCCTACAGATTAGCACCAGCATCGTCTAATGACACCCGATGTCACGCTCTGGTAATTCGAGCGACATAGACGAATAAATACTTCGGCAAGGGAAGAATTAAGCAAAACAGAGTTCAGAGCAGTGACTTGGGTATTACCAACTGGGTATCACCCACCGTTGCTGGGTCCGCTATGCAATGACAAGACCTCGAGAACGGCACGACGGTGCTTGGGTCACATAAGCAAGCCCCAAGTGAAATCGTAATCAGCGTTCTTACATGTTTATCCTTGCATATTCGCCCGAAGCAGCGTTCTATGCCATCCGATGTGGCCAATGACCAGCGTTCTGGCAAGAGTTATGGCCGCCTTTCTAGCGGCCATGCGAGAAAAAATCGCTACGCCTGGTTACATACCGCTTGACAAGGCACAGGGCAAGGACTTCGACCTCGCTCTATGTCCGCAGCGAGGCCCGTCAGCATGACATAAATCAGGCGAAAGCCGGAGATGTCAAGTTTTGACAGCGATGCTGCGGCTGTCGCCTGCCTAATGCCTCAGGGACATGTGTGCCAGGACGGAATCGTGGAAGTCTCGTTCCTACTGTAGCTTGGTGGATTCTGGTGTGGAATATCTTTAAGGTGTAAAATTCTAGACCCAGATCTCGTAACTTTGCCTCCTGTACCTGAGGATCAGGACTAGCTGCGAGTGTGGTTCCCAGCATGGCTTCCGCGCATCCGCCCGAAGCCATGGTTCTGTTCCGAAACTCAACGTTCACAGAACCTCATCGCTTCTGCCGCATGCGTCGCCTTGCCAGGCTGGCCTCAACTTCTGCTTGGGACACGTTCCGGGCCATGAGGCTCGCTTTTAGATCGGTTCAGCTCACCATGAATTGCGGCGCTAAGAAGTATTGTTTTTTCTCCGTTGACAACCTGCAGCGTGCAGCAGAATCCAGTTCCCTTGGAGCCCACATCCGCCCTGCTTCTGCTCAGCGACGGCCGGTTGCGACGTTCAGGCTTTTGTCGACCGCTGACTGGCGCTTGATCCAAATCATGGGCGGTAATCCCAGCAGCGCCGGCAGCTGTCCAAAAACGGACAGCCGTGGAGATGGCGGTGAACGACACCAAACAACGGTCGGCGATTCTCGTTCCGTAACCTCAGCCAGCAACGAAAAAGGGCCAGGCTGGATTTGTCCCACGCCAATGATGATCCCAGCGTCCCCCCTGTGAAGTCAATGCAGGCACGGAGACCAGGTATGCGAACTGGTGAGTATCATGGGCCAGGCCAGGCTCAATCAGGGGTGGCAACGTGATGAAGATCTTTCATCGAAAGCATCGGCACGGCACGGAGTATTCCGTGCTTTGAGGGCTGACACGTCAGGGATCTGGTCATCACAGCTGCTACCGTGCGGTGACATTCTGTTATTCTTAGGTTTAACCTGGTCCCACTCAACTACGGTCCTACAACCTTGCGGGATCCGATTTTCTCGGCGGGTATTGAATTTGTACTGCTTTAATGCGCCCGACATGACTGAATAATGGCTCGTTGATCGTTGAGGGGGGGTGCTAGCTCTTGGTCAAACGACGCCTTTCCTCTATGATCACTCGTACGACCACATCTGAGTGCTGTCTCGAAGAAGCATGCCTAGGCGGCGATCGTATGGAGAATGTTGACGGCTGACAAATGGAGCCCAAGTGCTCCCTATATGTATATCATAATCCGTGTCCTATGGAGTACTTATCAGGGGAGCATCAACTACTGTACGAATCCAGCCTGTAGGATTTGCCGACTATTTTTTTTGACAAGCATCCTGGGGTCGTCAACCACGGTCCAATCGCTTTTTTGGGCCAGTGATGCGGTGGCGATGAACGCCGCGGGTTTGGGCCATCAGATTGGGTGTGGCCGCAAGATAGGGTTTACATGTATAGTATCGAATCGACTTACCCTGTTCACATGGCACAAATTCGAGTGCATCAATCATGTGCACAAATAGGGACCCCTAAACACCAGCCTGTATACGAGGCTGTCAGGTGAGTCAAACCCCCATGCAGGAGTTGGCAGAGGGTTTCAGGGTTCTATTGGGATGCTTCAAGCCACCACCGACGGCCGTGAGAACCAGAACCTGTGAGCAGCTCAATACAGGAGCAATCTCGCCGTACCGCACAGGAGCCTGCCCATGGCGCGGAAGAACGGCGTAGTCGCCGGGGATACGGCTTCCCCGTCGACTATTCTCAATTGGCAATAAACCCTCAATGCAATACGCGATCCACAGTGGGATGAATGCCAGGGTCCCCTGCAGTAAGACGGCTGGTGTCACCACTGTTTCGACCTCTGGGACGGAGTACAGTACTATTGCCTTTTGCCAGATATTGACAACAGAACAATGAGCATCGGAGAGGGATCCCATGTTCTTTGTTTGCCTAGGCAACTACGGAGTACAGCCCCCTGTCTCTCGGCCAAGTCATCCAGTGAATGCTTGGGTTTTCCGTGCCAGCGCGTACCTGTGAGACTTGTTCTGGACGACAGCCTGCCTGTACGCCGCGTACAATATTTGGAGCGAATGCCGACCACGTTTACCTATCCGCACGGAAGCGCTACCCTTACAGCACTCCATCCAGTAGTCCATGTCCGGCTCGGTACGCGTCTGAGGAAAAGTATTCCGATGATCTGACGACGAAGAGCCCAAAGACTCCATCTCAAGGATGAGGTCCACTTCAGGTCCATTCTTTGATCGTCAAGACGCTGTTAGGGTTCGGCACGGACGCGGCATTGTATAACAGTGACGGCCCTGGAACATGCCTCGAGCGACTACGAAATGGCCGACTAGCAATCTACCCCATGCTTCCGACCCTGGCATCGGCTAGGCCTATTCCACAAATGTCTCGTTCTTATGATTCATCCAGCTTCTCCCCCTCCAGCCCACACCACTACCACCCTCTTGATCATGGTGCAGTAGCGCACGATGTCGAGCGGCGCTTCGCTTCCATTGTGGTTAGTATGATCTATTGGCTGCTCTGTTCCGTCGATTTTCCTTCTGATCACCGTTCACGCTTTATCTGTCTGCTAGAGTGTCTACACCAGATCCCCCCGGCGGTGCCTGCACGCTCGAGCAACCACTTCTCAGCTGACCCAGCAGATGACGCAGTCTCCATCGTTCCGTCTTTGACAGGCCACTGCTCCTGACCAAGCTGGGAGTACGGCCGGGCGCATCGCTTCTTTCAGAACTCCGACAATAAGCAGCGGTGGAATCCCGTGTACAGCTGTGAACTCGCAACTCTGCGCAAAGGGGAAAAGGCGAGGCGGATGCTTTCGGCGACGGAAAGGTGGCGAGGTAACACAGCGTTGGCGTCGTTGTCAGTGCTAGGTTTGGTTCGACACTTCCAATCTTGCATCTTGCAGATACCTTGCTCGCATCCTCCGTTTGCAGGGGAGCTACGAGTCTTTGTTCGTTTCTCGGGTCGCTGCGCGCCAGGGACTTCCGCCTTGGACTATTACGACTCATCATCCTCACGAGGTCTGAATCCATGCATCTGTGGGGATCGGGTTGCGCTAATTGAACGAATAGGGACACCTACATGGGTCTTCCCGCAAAGCTTCTAAAAGGGCATATACCCTGACCGTAGATACCCTACTCCCCACAGAGATTGACACGCACCCGTGTATCGCGGACAAGAAAGGCAACCAGTTGGCGGATTCCCAAATTCGCCTTTCTTGCTCTGAGGTCCAAAAGCTGGGCGACATTCGTCTAATTAGACTCTTACGTCTCTTTGCCTCGAACGTGTGTGCTAGTCGATTGCAGTATGTTTGTCAATTGACCTGCGAGCCGGCTAGCCCTCATTTCTTTCTCGTCGATTTATTGGTCCATTCCTGGCCATTGTTGGGACTGATTCTTGTCTATCATCCCTCTGGGCGGTCTGCCAGCATAGGGCTCCGTACGGGTCTTTGGCCAGCAGTTCTGTGGAGCCAACCACGTTGTTCCTGGCTGCAAACAACTCACAATTCGCAGATCTCAGGCTGCCTTCCGTCAGAGTCCAACAAGAATTGTACAGCAAAAGCCGCGCCCAAAAGGACAAAAGAACTCACTGTCACACATCCGGCCTCCTGCCACATTCTTTCCGGCCCTTTTCCCACCTTCCCATACGCACAAACATACATATACAACGGCAGCAACGACTGGGCATTGCTGTGAAAATCCGCACTCACTCAACCATGCTTTTGTTCCAACATAATGCTCGTCTGTCATTTTCGCAGGAATATTCAGACAGCAAGAGCTCTTTTCCTCTGGACATTGAACGCTCGCGCCCTGCTCGTTCTCCTCTCGGTAATCCACACTTCCAACACTCCCTTCGGTTTCAGCTGATTTGAAATGAAAGCCATAGGTACCTTCCCATTCGACCAAATGTCAAGTCTCTCGACATCGACGGACAGTCCAGGCAGCCGGCCTCCATCTACAAGTTCCTCCGAATCTGACAGGCACGAGTATACGGCTCACCCCGTATCACACCACGGTCCCGAATTTGTGGATCTGGTCGTTCCAAGCGTCCCCAATGGAGGCATCGAGAGTGACGCCATGGCAGAGTCAAGCGACCATGTCATTCACTTGTCAAGTATTGAGCATTGCATGCCTCGGTCTTACATCCGTATCTGCCTGGCATATAAGGTGGCCGACGAAGGAATGCTCCCACAAGCACTATCAAGACTCGACCGATACATCAGAAAGCTTGTGGATGCAAAGCCATACTTGAGTGGTTATGTGGTATCCGTCCCAGAACCCGATAAGCAAGTGGGAGCCGTTGAAATCCGCTTCTCTGACCAAGACTTTCTCGAGTACCCGTCTGTAAATGTACGACACCTTTCGCACGAGGAAGTGCCGTACACTTACGAAGAACTGGAGTCGAAAGGTCTGCCTCCTAGTATCATTAAGCCGGAGCTGGTGTCGGCTCTATCCGAGTCAGCAGATGAAGAGCGCGCACCAGTGTTCCGAGTTCAAGCAAATGTTGTCAAAGGTGGTCTTATCCTTTCCGTGTATCTGCACCATTGTATCTCGGATGGCACGGGCATTGGTATGCTCATCTCGGGTAGTGTGCTCAATGACGAGTTCACGTTCGAACGATATCTGGACGGCAATGGCCACGAAACCCCAAGCCTTTCCAGAAGATTGAATGCCTTTGCACACCATAAAAGCATTGTCAGGCAGGAACTGTCGTACAACTTTGCGAACCAGATCAATACCCGACACTTGAAGTGCAAAGTCGTCAAGCCAAGGTCAGAAATCAAGGGTGGTGCAAAAGTCCAAGGCCGCGGTTGTGTCATGTCAATTCCGCTTGTAGGGCTTCAACAGCTGAGAGAAGGTCTTCAGGCCATCTGCGGTAGCGACTTCTTTAGCCAAAATGATGCTCTACAAGCACTGCTTTGGCACGCAATGACCAGAGCACGCATCCCGTCGCTGGCGGAGGATGACAATGTCCGAGAGTCGAGCCTTCTAATACCAGTCAACATCCGCAACAGGCTGAAGAAGGCTCTTTCAGAATCGTACTTTGGAGCAGCAATTGACTTTGCCTCTGCAAAGATGCCACTGTCCCACTTGAAGGGTAGTAGTGTTGCTGCACTTGCAGAATCTGCAGTGACGATACGCAATGCCATCAACGATGTCAACGAACCTTATATCCGACAGGCGATTGCGTTGGCTCGATACGTCGACCCCACTATCGACGTACGTGATCTTCAAGCCAGCAATATGGATCGAGCCAAGGGTGCAGACATGTATGTCACCAGTTGGGAAAAGCTGAGTTGCTACGAGGCAACATTTGAAATGGGCCTGGGTCCGCCCGATTGGGTGCGGAAACCCTGGTCGAAGGATCCGGGTTCCTGCATTGTGCTCCCCCGCGATGAGCGCAAAGATTACCTTGAAGTTGTTATTCAGATGACGCAAGATGATATGGCACGGTTGTTGGAGGATCAGGAGTTCATGAAATACGTCTCCAGAGTGCTCGACTAGAAGCACCAGATTGCAAGCTCTTTGCGAGGGTGCTGGGTAGAATGACGGCGCGATTCAGGAATTGTTCTCACCTTCTAGAGTGATGGGAAGTACCCAATTTTAGCATTGCATTTAGGAAGCAATCATGATACGGCAGCGACGGAGTTGGAAGGGAGGTCGATGAGGTTTGAAGAGCTGTACGAGTACAAATATGAAGGCATGGCGCATGGACAGGGCCGCAAAAAGGGAAAATTGACAAATGGTGGATCAACCCGGTGATGATGCCGAACTGGTGGCAATTGTTGTATTATTGTAATCGAGATTTCATTTTGTAATTGCGTAGAGTCTGTCTGATCGCTGATAATTTGATGAGATGATAATGTCAAGTGCGCGTCTGGTAAAGGGAACAAGATGGTGGTCGAGAAATGGCTTCCATCACGTGCTTTCGTGATACAACGCGACGCGGTCGCGTCCCTTCGTCCGCTGTTTACACGAAGAACTTCTTAGACACATCGCCACTGACAACTACGATACGTTGTTGAGTCTCGTTCTCTCTCTGGTTCTCGACATCATCGGCCTTTTTCATACTCCCCCTTTCATCCTTCGTCGCAAACCCGAACTTTTGAAACACCATCATGACTCAAGCCGATAACTCAGACACCGTCCAGGATGAGTACGAGGACATGCCTGGTGGCCCCGGGGCACCGATTCCAGTGTCGCAGTTGGTGGTATGTGCCCCTCAGCCCCAGCACTCGCGTCGCGCTTACACAAGGTAGGGGCTTGCAGGTTTGACCGATAGAGACATAAAGCTCGTGGTTGAGGGCGGATTTCACACCGTTGAATCAATAGCATATACGTGAGTCACGTTATGACCGAGATGGATTTACAGTCAACTGATGCACTTTAGTCCGCGACGGACGCTTGAGCAGATCAAAGGGATCTCAGAGGCCAAGGCGTCTAAGCTTCTGAACGAAGGTAAACTTGCGACAGTTCCTTTCAGTCAGTGTGTGGCTAACACCCTTTAGCAATGAAGCTGGTCCCCATGGGCTTCACCACGGCGACCGAAATGCATGCACGGAGAAGCGAGCTCATCTCCATAACTACCGGCTCGAAGAACCTCGATCGTTTACTGGGAGGGGGTGTCGAGACTGGCTCCATTACCGAGATCTTTGGCGAATTCAGAACAGGAAAGAGTCAGATATGTCACACATTAGCTGTTACTTGCCAATTGCCCTTTGATATGGGTGGCGGAGAAGGCAAATGTCTTTACATCGACACCGAAGGCACATTCAGACCTGTTCGTCTGCTTTCAGTGGCCAATCGTTATGGCTTAGAGGGCGAAGAGGTGCTCGACAATGTGGCATACGCCCGAGCGTACAACTCTGAACACCAACTGCAGCTTCTGCAGCAGGCGTCACAGATGATGTGTGAAACACGGTTTTCACTCCTCATCGTCGACTCTGCCACGTCATTGTACCGAACTGACTACAATGGTCGAGGCGAACTGTCGTCCAGACAGTCCCACATGGCCAAGTTCTTGCGCACTCTCCAGCGGCTGGCAGACGAATTTGGAATCGCAGTGGTCATCACGAATCAAGTGGTTGCACAGGTCGACGGCGGGCCAAGTGCGATGTTCAATCCAGACCCCAAGAAACCCATTGGCGGTAATATCATTGCTCACGCAAGTACCACGCGACTGAGTCTGAAGAAGGGACGAGGTGAAACTCGTATTTGCAAGATCTACGACAGCCCGTGTCTGCCCGAGAGCGACACCTTGTTCGCCATCTATGAACATGGCATTGGCGACCCTCAGCCGAAAGACGATAAAGAGTGAACAACAGCGACCGGAAAGAGATGCACAACTATCGAGATGATTCATGGGGTATGCTTTTATGTATCGGCATAGCGATTGGCGTTTGGCCTGGGTTGGTGGGCTGCAATAATAGTTAACATGTATGGAGATTCAATGGACGAGAGTTTCACAAGGCCAAGATCTTTCCGGAGTCGACGGCAAGTTGGCAACCATGGTATCAAGCTAAGCACGATAGCGGACGGTGGTGTGGTGGCCCCAAAAACCAATAGAAGGAGAAGCATTTGGGAGTGCCAGCTGAAGAGCGACATGGCCATGATCGTTCCCGGTTTTGGATGTGGAAATCTTGTCGATCCGGCTCTACGTCAAGAAGCCTTGTTTGATTGCCCGTGCCCATTGTAGAGCTTGGTCGGTGCAAGTCATACCCACGGGCCCTAATGAGATGGAGTGAATTATTAAGGTCCTGCACAGCCACTATCGGTCTAGCGCGCCCCAAGGAACTGCGTGTTAGGGGAGGCTTCTATCTTCTTGGCGTCATCATAAACCCCCGTAGCCCTAGCAGCGGCCCCTACGAGGATCGAGTCTAGCGAGCCCTCAAGCCCATGCGCTCATTTCCCAATGCTGACTTGACCTGCGCCGACCAGGCTGCGCTGGGATTTCTGCAGCTGCGCTTCCATGTCCTGTATCTTTATTGTCACTCTCTCTTAACTTAATTCCTAGTTGCCCGCCATTCCTTTGACCCTTTTTACGTGGCTGAAACAGATACTGGGGATGTTGTGGTGAAGCTCGGTCGCATTGTTTACATCCCATCCCCAGAGCTCCAGCGTCTCATATTGGCCAGCGGTCCAGCCTGTCAGGGCGGAGTAATTGCAATATGGAAGGTACCGTGCTTCACCCCGGAATCTTCAAGAGTGGTCTCCATTAACATGAGATGTCAGGACAGCTAGATGGCGCAGCCCAAAGCCACCACCAGCAGGTCACCGAGAATGCAGCTGGCTCCGGCCCCGGCCCTGCTGCTGGGCACTCGACATCCGACATCGAAGTCATCTGCGGCCCTCTTCTTAACTACCAGCGCATGAGCGAGGATGGTGCAGATGTCTTCTGGCATGGCTCCGTGCTCATCGTCACCAAGCCAGGGGGACAGAAGCCAACACTCGAGCTTAAGTCGCTGGGCGCCCGGGACAAAGCTGCCAAAGTCAAGAGTTCGCCTACACAGACAGTCGAGGGCTTGAAGCTCTACCAAGATCCAGGCAAGGCTTTCTGGCGGTTCAGTCTCCAGGTACCCCTAGCAGAAGCGGAAGCCAAATGGCAATACTCCATACCCAGCATGCGCTTCCTATCAGACGTGGGCAAGGGGCCATCTAGGGAGTTCGTAGTACCTGCTGCGACCGAGTCTATGCGCATAATGTTTCACTCTTGCAACGGCTTCTCTGTAGGCACGGATGAAGATTTCTGGTCTGGTGAGTTTGCTAGATGCTCCGGTTCTGTTGATGAGAGACGGCTAACATGTTATCAAAAAAAGGCCCTGTGCTGTGGAATGAGGTCTTGCGAATCCACCATCAGAAACCCTTCCATGTCATGATCGGCGGCGGCGACCAGATCTATAACGATGGAGTTCGCGTGAACGGACCGTTGAAACAGTGGACGAGCATTTCCAACCCAGCCAAAAGGCGAGACTACCCGTTCGATGAGCGAATGCGGGAAGAGTGCGACGATTACTACTTCAACAACTACACTAGATGGTATGGAACCGAGCCCTTTGCCACGGCGAATTCTCAGATACCTCAAATCAACATCTGGGACGACCACGACATCATCGATGGGTTCGGTTCATACACGGACCATTTCATGAGATGCGCCGTCTTCCGAGGCATAGGCGGCGTCAGCTTCAAGTACTACTGTCTATTCCAACATCATACCGCTCCGCCGGTGTCAACTTTCACGACCGATGCTCCTTCGACCATGGAGGCGACTGCGGACGGTTCGGCAGGTGCCGATCCACGCCAGTTGAAGGACACTTATGTTTATAAGAGGACTGCGGATGACCCCAGCTGGATTGTAGGGAAGAGACCTGGACCCTACGTCGAGGAGAAGTCGAGGAATTTGTACATGCGTCTGGGTAAACGAATTGCTTTTTGTGGTATCGATGCCCGAACAGAACGAACCAGGAAGCAGGTCAATTACCCTGACACATATGACCTGATCTTTGACCGGCTTGATACCGAACTCAGAGCCGCCCGTGGCGAGATCAAGCATCTTATTCTACTTCTCGGTGTGCCAATTGCCTACCCTCGTCTAGCATGGCTCGAGAACATTTTCACATCCCCCATCATTGCACCCATCAAATTATTGAACAAAAGATTCGGCTTTGCCGGAGGCTTCTTTAACAGCTTTGATGGGTCAGTCGATCTGCTCGATGACCTCGACGACCATTACACGGCACGCCATCACAAAAACGAACGTCGGGATCTTGTCGTTCGTCTGCAGAAGCTCGCGGCGACGCACTCGGTCCGTGTGTCCATTCTCGGTGGTGACGTCCATCTTGCCGCTATTGGCCGGTTCTACTCGACGCCTGCAGATAATATGGACGCCCTCGAAGACCCACGCTACATGGTCAACATCATCTCGTCAGCCATCACAAACAAGCCCCCGCCCAAGGCTGTTGCGAATTTACTGGCGCGACGCAACAAGATCCATCATCTCAGAGACGGAAACACCGACGAGACACTGATGAACATGTTCGATGTGCAGCCCGGTGGCCAGGAGAAAGGTGCGACTTGGAACAATGTCACCATGCCAAGCCGGAACTTCGCCTGTATCACAGAAGTACCGGACGACCACACGGGCGATGCGCAACCCAATGGCGTCAATGGCTCTGCGCATATCAATTCGACAGGGAGAACGGGCAAGACCCGTCCCAGCGCTGGCGCCGGTACCGACGGACACGGTCCGCTCCACTCAGGCGAAGAAGGTGCCGGCAGCACGCATCCGGCGGCCGATGGAATCAGTGTCGAAGGCCCGCTCAAAGGTGGATTGAACGTGTCAATCCGCGTCGAAATCGACAACCACGACCGTGAGGGCAAGACGCAGGGTTACGGAATGACCAGTAAGTACTTTGCTTTCTGATTTCTTGATCCTTCCCAGATAGGGGAGACACTTGTGTAAAGCCCGTTAACTTGTTGACTGACATTTTGTGCTTTGCAGTTCCCAAATTGACCGTGGCTTCTGCCGCCGCTCACTGAGATGTTGGTCCAGTCGAGACCGCTCCTGGCAGCCGTTTCCACGACCGGAGAGGATACCATGATATAATTAAAATCGGCAAGGCGGTTTATCGGGAGAGCACACTCGTGGCGTCTGCTAGAATCGCAAGAGTCTCGCAAGTCACACTCACAGTATCTGCTAAAATCATACGAGTCTCGCTCGGTGGCGATGTGTACATTTTCTCCTTTTCCCCCCTTCTCGCACTCGGTGTTGGCCTGAAGTGTTGGGAGCGCTGTCTGAAGATCTAGGTATGCCTTTCCTTCACTTCGCTTCTCTCCGCTTGGCTGGCCGCGATGAGCGAAGCGTACCAGTGGCCGGAGCGCAGCGAAAGAGCAGTCTTTAGGCCCTCTGTGCGCTTCTTCTCAATTTCTGACTTCCACCCTCATGGCAGAAAATTGAGCAAGGGAGCCAGACTCACCGTGCGCAAGTCTTCCTAACTAAGAGAGTGTGTACTTGTATCATTGTTTTTCTTGTTTGTCAATCTGGAGGCTTCTGCATCAATTGGTAAAAAGACAACAGTAATTGGCCTGGGTCTGGGCCAGGGATCGATTGATCACCGAGCCAACTACAGGTAGGTAGGTAGGTAGTTACACGCCTGGGGGATTCATTGGGGTCTCGAAAGATCTGTAATAGATAATACATACATACCTGAGTTCCAGCTCCTCTGTACAGAGTAAGGTACTTTACTTGCACTCGTACAGATAGATCCTTCGGGGCGGACTTCGTTCAGTTGTGCTGTATTTGTTTTGACCGCTGTTCAGCTGGAAAACCAACCAATGTGCCGTTCTCGGTTTTATTCAAGGGAGGTAGAAAAGTACCTACAAGCGCGGGGTGGCCAGACGTCGAAACAACCATTCTTCCAATAGCAACGCCGGCCGCCTTTGCCTTCCCCCGGGGCGATTCGTCGGTATTTCTACGAGATGCATGGCCTAGTTAACCTAGTGACAGGACCTTTTGGAGACTTTTCGCAGGATGGACTGGCTGCACCCAAATCGTGAACTTCTTCTTCTTCTTCTTCTTCTTCTTCTTCTCCTCCTGTTTCAGTTCGGCCACGTGATCAGAAAAACATGACTCGGGTAAATCGAGAAGAGAGATCTTCCCAGAGAGCTGTGGATCTGGTAACAGGTCTCCGTACGGTGGAAGTCAAACGACAAGTGCTCAGGACTCGCAAGCAGTGAAGATGCGAATGGGAGTTTTGAATCGTTTCAGGATTGCTGGTCAGACCCTCGGCTCAGTTATTTACCTAAACGTAATACAGACCTGCGAGAGCACTAACTAACTAACTATGCGCGCGTAGTGCAACCCTGTGCCAGAACTACTGTAAACCTGATTTTCAGAGCAAGAGCGTGTGAGCGCGTCGATACTTATTAAATGGTACACTTTGGAAGCGACTTTTGAGTTTTTTCTACGCATGATTTTGTCAGCGACACCAGGGATATACGTGTACCTGGACCGCTGCAAATCTACTCTACTAGTTCACGCAGATAGTACAACTGCTTCTTCCCATCGGTCCCCGCCTTCAAAGGCGTCCGGTCCACAATGAGGTCAGCGAGTGTTCGTTTCCGGCGCTGAAGTCTGACAATGTTCTCTTCAAAGGTATCCTTCATGAGGAACCGGACCAGGCGCACCGCCTTCTCCTGGCCGAGCCTGTGCACGCGAGCCATGGCCTGCTCTTCGAGCATGGGATTCCACTGCGGTTCAAGAAGGTAAGCATGGTTTGCCGCGGTCAGATCGAGACCCTGGCCTCCGCATGTGATCGACACCAAGAGCACTCGCAGCGAGGCATCGTTTGTAAACTCGGTCAGCACCTGGTTGCGTTTTGGTCGACTGAGGCGGCCATCGTACCGACAAAATCGAACTTGCGCTTGGTTCAGTGCAGCCTCAACGGCATCCAGGCTCGAAGTCCAATATGAAAACACGACGCATTTGTCGTCGAGTGGGAGCTGTCGAATTTGAGATATGAGGGCCTTTATCTTGCTCGACGGCTGCTGCATTGGCATTTTAGAGCTGGTTGGTGACGAAATTCCAGTAGACTTGATGCTGGCGGTGACAGCAGCTGCTGGACGCCTTGCGTGCAGTTCCTGCATGATCGAGATGAGAGGTCGTTGATGCCACTATCGCGAACAGAAAGAAATCTATCATTGTCCCCCTCCTCTTCCTCCAAGAGTTCAGCGCCACAGCAGATGCACAATATGTCTTTACCCTCTATCCAAGCTTCTAGCTTGTCATCGGGGAGTGGGCAGGGGCCTTCTTCAAAAGTATCCATGGAGCTCGTATGATTCCTTCGCCGTGGTGGAGTGACGCCATGGTTACAGATGTACCTCAAATCGTTGATTCTCTGAAATGCATTCAAGTAGATAGAGCCTGAAGTTGATTGATCGACATGTATCGCGTTCTCTAGGACTTCCATGACGCCCACCCGTGCTGAATCATAAACGCCACGCTCCTCATCTGTAAAGACGACTTCCTCAGTGTGCTCACTGCGATCTGGAAGCGCAATGACAGCTCTTGGCCGACGGATGGAGATCGCTTTCATGATCAATTGAAGTCTTTTCAAAGCATTTTCGTCCGTCTTTGATTTCCACGGGCGCAAAATCTGCTCCTCAAACGTTCGCAAATCATCGTAAGGGTGCACTTTGAGGAATCGAAGAAGCGAAAAGATATCGGCTAAGCGGTTCTGAATCGGGGTCCCCGTAATGCACCACCTGCGGTCTGCTTGAAGGGCGTAGACGGATTTCGCACACACGGTGTCCTTCGAACGAATGACATGAGCTTCGTCCAAGATGATCCTATGCCAGAATGCACTGAACAAAAGATTCGAATCAGAGGAGTTCCTCGATGCTTTGTAGTTTTTCCATTCCAATGCAACCGTGTTGTAAGTCGTCACGACGATCTCGTAGTCTTTTAAATTCGTCTCCTTCTGGCGGTCACGACCGTAGAATATAGCGTGGCGGACCTTCCCGGGATAGAAGTGTTCCTGGATTTGCTTCTCCCACACAAACAACAGGGGAAATGGCACGACGATCAAGGTGCCTTTCAAACAATCGGAAGACTGGTGATAGAAGTCGGACTGAAACGGATTCGCCGCTATCAGACCCAGCATAGTACAAGTCTTTCCAAGGCCCATCTCATCCGCAATGATTCCTCCTTGGAAATTCACGGGGGGATGTGCTTGCGTAAGTCCAGACACCGTATTCTTGTATCTCGTGTCACCGAAAGCAGTGAGGTAAGATTTCCATATATCCTTTCGAGTACCAGACAGGTTCCAGCCATTTTCTCGTTCGATCATGAAGGTCAGGGCCTGCCTCTGATGTGCATGCAATTTCGAGGCAATTGCGCTTGGCTGCGGAGCCAAGTCAAAGATCGAGGTGTTATAGAGGTCAAAGAAGGGGTCTTCGCCGCCGTTTCGGACTTCGGATTCCTCCACTACGAGGTCGGAAGGGAGTTTTGAAGTGTACACTACCGCCTCCTGGCCGGAAGCAAGACAATGCGGATTGATATAAGGCACATCCCGGTCGCATGCCCAAGGGACCTGGAGATACATCTTCAGGCCATCGAGCCACTCAGCCACAGGATCCGCCATGTTCTTTGGTCCGTATAGTATAACCGATAGATTGCCATTGATGGAAACGCCTCCCATACCTGAAGATCTTTCTGACCCACGACGCTCTGGGTCGGCCAGATGCTCTCGTGACGAAAGCCAAAACTGAAACTCCGTACGTGCCTTGGAAGATAGCGTTTGAAGCATTTGAGCAGTGCTTGGTGTAAGACTTGCAAGTTGAGTTCCATCGGTTGGATTCTGCAACTCTCTGGCCCCATCCCAGAGCAATCCTTGATATCCCACTGAAGGCAGAAGAGGTACCAAGATCTCCACATGGACATCGCAAAGCATGCCATAACAAATAGTCATGGTCAATATAGACGCAGTGCATTCCTGGTCAAGAACGGGGTCCATACACAAAACGTCAGGTGGAGCAATTTCGGTTTCCAATACGTTAACGAGGACTTCTGAAGGCCTTCCCACCTGTGTTATCGAGACAGTCCTGCTGTTACAACCGTATAATAGGCTCGTAGTCGCATCTATATCTCGATCGACCGGGCTTCTTGTGTTTTCGAAGTAAGATGCTTGAGAAACCTGGCTGCATTGGACAGGCTCGTCCTCAACATGCTGAGCGACCCTTTCGTAGCCGGGAGTACTCTCCGCGCTGTCACCCAAAAGATACACGTTGTATGGAACCCTGGAAGAATGCTGTTCACTTGTGTAGCCATCCTGGACTGCACCTGGCTGTGAAGAGCCCCAAATGTCCAGCTTCCGCCTCTTGTTCCCTTGGCTACCGGAACATGGTATGTTTTCGTATGGAGCGGCTTTGAAATGATGCGTATTCTGGCAGATAAGCGATCTCTGAAAAGGGCGGTAAGGCTTTGTCCAAGATTTGATATCAAAACAGGACTGTACAAGCAACAATTCATAAGTTCAGCATGTCTCACAGTAAGAACAGTTTTGGCAGTAACCCAAGAACCCCAAATCTGGTCGTCATTGTACTTCGAGATGGTTACAATTTGAGGTCAAGATGGAGGGAAGCGACTGCGCCCATCGGCTGCGCCATGGACTCAGCCTCATGTTGAGTTGCAGCTCGTCACGCAGCCTGACCAGGGGCATGGCTTGTCAAAGGAGATTCTTTCTGTTCTCAGCCTTTGTGCCCTCTCTACACTTCATGAGTCTGCGTTCTCCTGCGACCACATCGCCTGTCGCTTAGTGATAGCGGCGTCATGATGGCCTTTGTACAAGGCCAACCTCATCCCTTAATCAAAGAAGCCTTCACGAAATTCGAGGCTCTCGTAGGCGTCAACGATGCACGGCTGTTCAAGTCGACGATTCTAGCGAATGTTCGAGAAGCTGCGCAGATTATAGAGCGGGATCAATCGCAGAGAAGATGTCTGCGAAACATGCGACGTATTGAGCCCTTGTTCGACGCTCTCCAAAAACTTGCTGGCCCGATGGAGACGCTATGCTCAGGGACTCCATATCTCTGCTTCATATGGGTAAGCGTATTGTTGGAACTCCATCCTGTGTCTTTTAATGGGCTGAAAAGTTAGCAAAAGGCTCCCATCAAGCTCGTTCTCCATATTGTAGACGAGTATACGAATGCCTTCGACCAGCTGCTCGATGCCTATCGCGAAATAGCCCAGAACCTTCCGCGTTGTGACCGGCTCGGAACAGCGTTCTGTGATCAAGATGGCTTTCAGGCTGTCCTCGCAGAGATCTACAGCGATATTCTCGAATTCCATACATATTCATATCAATACCTACGGCGCGGAGGTAGGATCGGTGTATAGCGGTGCATTTATGACCTAATCTCACTATGTGACCAGGTTGGAAAAGCTTGTTCGACGCCTCTTGGAAGAGTTTTTCTCGCCGCTTCAACTCAATCCTACAGAGACTAGCGAGAGGTCGCGATCTCATTGACAAAGAAGCACAAAGTTTTGCTATTCTCGAAGCAAAAGAATTCCGTCAGCAAGTGCTTGAAAAAATTGAGCGTTTTGAGCATGATCGCCATGATTGGCAGTTACGCGATACCCTGTCCTGGCTGGATTTGAAAGGCCAGGACCGCGAGCAAGACGATCTATTCGAATGCAGATCTAGCGCTCGAAAACCCGGTACCTGCGAATGGATCCTGCAAAACCCTAAAGTCCGTTGCTGGCTTGATCCTGAGGATTGCCGGTCTCAGCTTTGGCTGCGTGGAAAGCCTGGCTCTGGTGTGTAGATTTTTCTTGTTCCCTTCGGTCACCATGGCAAAGTATACTGGGATCATCTTCCGATACCCACGCAAGTGCTATCCTTCGGTTGACGAGACTCTACACAGTTCTTCAGACGAGTTACTGTCCTTGATTGGATAACTGCTTGCCTAAGAATCCTCTTCGCTAACCAACCTGAACACCTAGGTAAAACTACACTGGTCACGTTCCTCTACGATAACGCCCCAATACCTCCAAATTCATTCATTCTCTACTGCTTATGTTCTTATGGTTTTGCCAGGTCTGAAGCCAATGTGTGTGGATTAGTGTTTCGATCACTCCTCGCGCAGCTGGTAAGGAAACAACGAAGCCTCCTCTCCCATGTATACTACAACTTCGTCAACACTGGAGTTGTCCTTTCGGCTTCTAAAGCAAGAGATCTTCTGAAGAGTCTTCTACAGGCATCAGGTCCGGCTTTTTTGATGATCGACGGGCTCGATGAGTGCGAAGGCATTCATCAACGACAGTTGTTATCAGACATGCGTCAATTGCTCGTTTCGACCAAACCGATTTCTGAAAATGAAGTTCCTATCAAAATCCTCATCTGCTCGCGAGAAACAAAAGACGTCGGAGGAAGCTTAAAGAAAGTGCCCCAGCTTTTTCTCACTGAGGAAAAGGACAAGGTCTCGAAAGATATTGCCGAGTTTGCCAAAGATGGCTTGTCACCCCTCAAAGAGCGATTTGACGCGACCGTTGTTGCAGAGCTTGAGCAGGACGTGGTGGAGAAGGCTGATGGTGAGTCCTTCGATCAGTGTTTGTTGACATTACTGAATGGAAAACAGGTATGTTTTTATGGGTTCAACTTGTTCTACAAATGCTCCTTGAACAACACAGTGTGCGGGATCTAAGGAATGCAGTAGAAGAAATGCCTACGGACCTACCTGGAGTGTTGGTTTCCTGTGCTGCAGCGTCATGATCATACTAATATGATGCTAGGTATGCCTCAATATTGAACCGTATTCAAAAAGCCTGCAACGAGGAACAGAAGAATCGATTGAAACATATTTTTGGCTGGCTGGCATTCTCTTATCGTCCACTGAAGGTGCACGAGTTGTGTGACCTCGTGGTCTTCCAGAAGAAACATGTCTTGCTCGATGACAACACAAAACTTCGAGCAAGTGTTCTAGAAATGTGCAAACCACTTCTTGAGGAGCATGGAGATCACTCTGTAACCCTAGTGCACTTCTCAACCCGAGAGTACTCATGCCTTGTGGTGACGTTGAAGAGCAAGTAATACTAATTCTCTGACAGGTACTTCTTACACGAATACAGTGGTCCATATCTCCCTCGTCAGCAGATTCATCTCAGTATCACTCAAGCTTGTATCCGATACCTAATGACCTGCCAACCTTTCACCTCAGAGTCTCTCACTGGTCAGACTAGGACCGAAATTGTAAAAGGATTCCACGATATCTATCCGTACGTAAATCAATTCTGGGCGAACCACCTGGTCGAATGCTTCAGAGATGTGCCAACAATAGTATCCGACGAAGATAGCCGTGCGAAGAAAGAAGTCTACAGTCTCCTCATTGCTTTGCTGCAATCGTTTCAGGTTGATGGTCAAGACCAGTCGAATGAAGCAGGTGACAATCCTACGACGACTTTAACGCATACACGCATCTTGGCTTTGGAAGATTTACCCAGTCCCATTCTACAAGTCCTTGATTTGAAGAAGGGGAAAAATGCAAAGGGCGAGGCCTTGAGTCTGAACAGGGTGCTTACCAAACGTCCTCCTCGGCAAGCGATTTTGGAGGATCCGGTATCACTCAATGCTGCATTCAGCTGCTTCCAGAACTCGTTTGAGGCCTTGTTGACAGACCAACCCTCAGACTTGGCCAATGAGCTCGGCGTCAGCCTCACCGAAATAATAGAATTCAAGACCCGCCATAGCTACGCTGCTTATCTCTGCCGCAAGCGCGGATGTGTTCGAGCATCAGTTGGATTTCAAAGTCCCGAGGAACGTTCCAAACACGAGACATGTCACGACGAAAAATTTCGATGCCCTGAACCCGCTTGTGACTTTTCTGTACGAGGCTTTCCTTCACGATCAGGTCTTCAAAGGCATTACAAGACATATCACAGGAACCCGGATGATATCGTCCTCCCCCCCTTCCCTTCCAGCAGGCATGTCGATAATGATGAAGCCGATCCATCTTGGCAAATACCCAAGGCGCAAATGGACAGTCCCCGAATCCGTACTCCATCACCTATCAACGGTTTCACGAGTAAGAGTGGTCATAATCCTAACATGGACCAGGCGCCTGTTGGCTCTCTCCGGTTCGACTTTAGCACTCTCGAAAATAATGATGTCATCGACAATTTTGACTTTGATAGATTCCTTAACTCAACGAGTGATGACATTTTCAACTTCGATGGAGTCGATTTATCAAGGTTGATGGAGCGAAACGAAGGGTGAAAGAATCTCTGTTGCCTCTACCTGGGTCCTAGGGGACGTGATAACCATATAGCCACTAGGCAAAGGGCGCCTGGTCACCACAGGCGGTTGGGGACGTATTTGATGACCTGGTTTGACACATTTGACCCCTTTTGGCAACCAATGATGAAGCTGCTTGAATGGGATCTTTCTATTGCTTCTGGCGCGTGAACAAATTCCTATTCAGTTAAAGCAACCCAATAGTGGAAATCATGGAGAAAGGGATGTCTCTACTAAATTAAATTACTGAATATATCTTTCTACTGCCTAGAATATTAAACCTTTGCGTCTAAAAGAGCTTAAATATCAGTGCCAGCCCATACAAAGCATACCAGTAAATCATGAAGGACAAAGAATTGAAGGATGACATCGTCCCCATATATTACTACAGTAGGAATTTCTCTGTCGGGAGATAATCTTATTCCTTCGCAATACCACGAACTCGTATATTTATATTTATAAGAGCAACACGTAATGCATTTAGTCTTCGATTCACTGAGCGATCAATTGATCGATTTATAGTAGAGCAACTTGCGCTTATCTGCTATTTGAATGCTTTTGCTCCGTAAGGCTGAGCATGATAAGGTACTACCGTTCTATATGTCAAAAAAGACATCAACTCTACTTTAACACATTAAATTATGCGCTGAAACCGAATATGTCATGACTCACAAGTCTCTAGATCCTCACCCAAATCAGGTGATATATCTGGCGAATCTGTGAGCAAAGGACAAGGCAAGAGAGCATACTATCTAGCAAAGCAGAAATTGCACTTCCAATTAGAGAGGAAGTTTACAAGAAGCTCTGTTCTATTACTAGCGCTGATTATGGAGGATACAGTATGTCGCGTCGAAGGCTTGAGAATGCTCCATACTTAGTGTTACGAATCAGCCTGGCCACCGGCCGCATACGAAGCTGTGACGACAGCCGAACCTCCACGAAGGAAGGATTGCCGACAAACACGGGATCACGGGCAGGCTACGACCCCTGGGATCAAGTGACCTCTGTTCCTCTGTTCACTATGTTCAGACATAGTAGCAGAGGGGACAGAGAAGGCGACATATATATACACGGTCATTACATAGACTTACTACGTAGTCAACTTCGTTCATGATCATACCCATACGTTTTGGACTGTGATCACTTCGCTCAGAACTATCGCTCATAGCTACCACGCTCTCAGGCCATACCTTGTACTCCCCACTTGTCAGGAACCCATACGTGCAGTGACACCTCTGGTGGAGCGAAACGTAACACTTAGTTGTACCGGTAGATGGAACCTCCGAAGCAGCGTTGGATCCATTGATGGTGGCGGCTCGGCATGGTGTGATCCGTGTCGTATAGGTACCTCTACCTTACCAAGGTAGTCCTATTCGTACCGACAGAGTACTCCGCGCGTGCCCTGGGACGATCCTGTACCACAGATGATACCCCCTTACTTGTCTCCACATTCATACGCGGTCATACAGTACTGTCACGGTGCTTCTCCTACCCATATGCGGCTAGCCCCGTCTCGGCACTGCCCGCGCTTGGAGGTAAAAAACTACGTGTGCGAAGCGCAACTTTCGAACGGTAACTACTACGTTGTGCTCCCTCTTCTCATATTACTCAGGCTTGCAGTTGTATGTGGCGGCTGGAACTCACCTTGAACAACTAAACAAGAGAATCATGTCAAACGTGCTTCAGATCGATTCTTTATTGATGCTGAAGACGCACGTTAATTAGCTGCTACATGTGACTGTCCTGAAGCGACTTTTATATTCCAAGGCAGTAAGTATTAGGCGGTGAAGGACTGTCCCACCAGCTCTTCGCTCAGCTTCCATAGGTCTTTGGCATATTGGCTGTTGGTTGCCCATGCTGGTGCTGAAGCAGGTTGACAATCGCTCAGGTAGATGCCCGTGCCATCTCCTTGCGGGGCTTCGAGCTGGTCATCAAACGCAGCGACCAAGGGCGTACTCGCACCCTCATCCAAGGATTTCATGAGTGACTTGAACTTTTCCAGTAACGCACTCAGCTTTTCGACATCACCGTATCTAATCAGCTCGGTCATCAGGGCCCCCGGATGAACAGCGAAGCTGAGAATGCCATGTTCCTTGTAAAGCCGGTCTGTCAATTCCACGGAAAACAGGACGTTGGCCGTCTTCGATTGTCCATACGCAACTTCAGGAGTATAGGTGGCTTGTGGATCGATGGTGCGTCCTGTCTCCGCAAGTGCCGCATACCCAGGCTGTTCGTCCTCGGGCATGGTTTCGTGCCGTTTCTCGAAATTGTAGTCGGTGAAACGTACCCCGCTGTACGCGATGGCACGGGAGGAGACATTGACGATGCGTGTAGCCCCAGGGCGGTTTTTCTTTGCCGCGGCAATGATTTTGGGCATGATCAGGTTGGTCAACAGGAAATGGCCCAGGTGATTGGTGGCGAACTGGAGCTCGATGCCTTCCGGGCTCAGCTGTCGGGTGGGCGGACTCATGATCGCAGCATTGTTGATGACAACATCGATCTGCTCGATGTTGGGATGGTTCAAAATCACCGCCGCGGCATCACGACACGAAGTCTGCGACGATAGATCCAGCGAGACTGCAATACAATGGACGTGTGGGAACCGACTCCGTAGCTGGTCGATGATTTCCTGGACCTTTGACGCGGTCCGGCTGGCGAGAACCAGAGTTTTCGGCGCCTGGGCTGCTAAGATGTCTGCCAGCGTACCACCTAGTCCTTTCGGGCTCACCCCTGTGATCAAGATGGTCTTGCCTTGGATGGCGGAAGCGAACATTCCCGCGACGGAAGATCCTAACGTGGTCTTCGAGAAGGGCCGTTCCATCTTCTGTGAGTCTGTGTTGCGCGGTGAGCTTCGGTGTGGGAAGGTATTCGTGCAAGGCTTTCGAGTAGACAATTAGGGCCTTTGCTATCACTTGTTCTTAGTATATCAAAAAGGAGGTTTGCGGCATATTTGACACGCCTTTATTCCGGTACATCGAGACTCACTTTGTTGTCTTCCGGTCGGTCTTAAGCTCGTCTAGTTTCCTACTTCCGTGGACTAAGCTGACCAGACTATGCTTAACTCCTCCGTCCTTCCACCGGACGTCACCTTGTTGGATGATACGGCTGCTGCTAGCCATGAAAGGCATGCTTTGGTACAGAGTACCGGTCGGATATATGCGGACTGGTGAGTCGCAGTTCCCTGCCTCGGCCAACGACGGCCTGGTGGCAGTGCTTCCTTTCCCCGTTTTTGTGTTTTGTCCAAAGTCAAAAGGAGCTGAAGATTGCCCGCATGGTTGAGAGAAACCGTTTGTGTGCCGTCCTCGACTTTGTGGGCGTCTTCATAATACCTCTAGTAAACCGGCAAAGAGGATCTGGTGAGGTTCGATAGCACACTGTGGACGGTCTACCATTCCGGCTTGATCTATTCCACCTCTTTTCTAAACTTTGGTTCATGTACGACTCCTTCATCTATCTTCCTCTCACCACCCTTCTGTACACCGTGCTATTCGTTCATCTCTGTCACCACCACTCTCGACTTTCCATTCATACCAGGCACGGTAGGCCCATGTAGTCGAGGCGTATGATAAGGTCGTACCACTTGGCCGACACTCGCTGGTCACACACATCCATGTCTTCAAGAGTTTTGGGGGCACTCGTCACGATGGAAGACGTAGAAGTTCCATTGATGGAATATGCGGTGCGAGTGAAAAACTCAACACATGGTGCACATGTTAACTCCTTTCCTGCATGGTGCCAGAGACCATTGGCTATCTATTCACCCTACATACCATTATTGTCGATAACTCCCCACCACCGTTTCCAGAGACCGTCAGTCACCAATGTTGCATCATCCATTCGCGTTGTGCTTTGGAGATACTCACAAACAGCATTGTCTGCGTCGCCTTCAGCGTCATAGTATAATATTCCAGGAACGCTCGTAGGAGTGCAGTACATTTGCCAAGATCGATATGTTGGTGGCAAAGCATCGCTCGGACGTACAACATTGCAACTCCAAGCATTGACCTCGGGAGCAGATGCTCGATTCCTCCGTGTAGCTTCTTCGCCTGTAGCCATGTTAAGAGTTCCCGAGATAAATGACGCTTGTTGCTTTACCCAGACTCGCGGTATTCGTTGTTTTTCATACAAATCAATCGCCTCACTCAAGGTAATGTTTCCGCGTATAGCATCACCAATAACTGTGCCCAAAAACGCTCCATCTTCCATAGCTGTTGCTGCCCCTTGTGCCATATGATTCTGCATTGCGTGAGCAGCGTCCCCGAGAAGAACCACATTTTTAAACTCGTTCGACCATGTTTTCATGGGTGGAAGCACAAGGAGTGGCCATTTCTGAGTGTAATTGACCAGCTCGAGGATTTTCCGAGCGGTTGGATTCCAGTCTTTGTATAAGTGACGAAACTCGTCAATATTCATATCCTCGGGTCTTTCCACGATATGGTCCATCTGAAACAAGGTCACAACGTTTAGCTCGGCGCCTGCGGACAGAGGATACAATAGAATATATCCGTTAGGTCCAATCCAGGCGTCCATAGTGTTTCTTAGGAGATGCCGTGCTTCAGGGACTTTATTAAAGACCTCGTCGTACGAAAGAATGCCGCGGAATGCTGCCACAGTTGAGGCGGCCTGAGGGACCACCCCTGGGAATAAGGTCTGGCGAATAAATGATTTTATTCCGTCGGAACCGATGAGAAGGTCGAATTCATAGGCCGTGCCTTGGGTTGTAGTGACCTTGACGCCTTCCTGTGTGCAGTCTAACCTGTTGACCCTTGACCCGACAACGAGATTGACACCATGGTGACGTGCCGATTCTGTGAGTCCGGCGTGGAGATGGTCTCGACGTACTAGCCTATCATACGAGATTAGTGAAAATAAACAACAAGCGGACTTGTGTGGCAGCACCAATGGGGAAATCCTGACTGCTTCAGGCCCTCTTTGGGATCAAAATGAGCAATGAGCGACCCATCCGCCGCCCAGGTATTGGCCTCGTCCACGACAATCAAATTGTCGCCAATCAGCTTATCCACTCCCCAGCGGATGAGAAGGCGAGAAGCATTGGGAAACACCTGCATGGTGATTGGTATTCTGTGTCAGGCACTCCTTCGTTGCATGTTGACAAGTGACGCCGTCCATACAGCTAGAACTTACCTGTATCCCAGCACCGATCTCGCCCAGCTCTCGCGCAGCTTCTAGCAACGTCACCTTTGCTCCTGCTCGTGCAGCGGCAATGGCAGCAGCAAGTCCACCCATACCGCCTCCACAGATTCCCACATGAAGGTTGCTAGTAAGAGGCATTCCGGAAACTTAGGATCTGAGTATTACTTTCAAGGAGATTGATGTACGAGCTCAGAGTGAACCTGTTTTCGGCGGCAGTCAGACGATAGATAGACAAACTCGGATCTTCGAACAGGACTACCTCTACTCACCCTGATATAAAGAGCTCACCACTTATAGTTCCTCACTGCCCCTGTACATGGTCGCAATTTTGTGGTATCATCCAAGGCTTCACTGCCAGTTAAGGGATGTATCCGAGGTTACTCTACTCACAGACTGTATTCTGCGTTACACCACCGTCTTAGACCGAGGTAGACCGTATGGTATTCCAGTAGTATCGGTGATTGCTGTAGAAAATGAGCGCCGAAGGGCGGGAGTTTGAGTTCAGCATACTCATCACTTACGTGCGTTAGAGTGAGAGCCAACGGAGAGCGTACTGCCCAGTGTTTTGACTCTGGGAAAGGTAAGACATTAGGCATTAGACGGAAGTTCGGCAGTGAAGCCAAGAAGGTGGCGAGATCAATGCCTCACCACAGGGCGCTTGAGACGGACGGAGTATGACCGGGCATCAAGCTATACTCTAGACCATGATTGTTTCCCAGATTGGTGGTTGAGATGGAACAAAGGCAAGGTGCCGTGTCTTTCTCAACCTCCATGATGCCGGAACGATCGTCTGGACGAACGGGGACAAGATGCCGAGGCTGGTCTCGTCCAAGGATCAGATCCTGCATGGATCAGCGGGTGCGGTAAAGGCAGAATGACCACTCACGTCAAAGGCTGCATTTGGTTCGATCACCAAAGCTTGCTTCCGGACGACCACACGCTACAAGTGTTCCAATCCGAGGCTTACGGTTGCCCAGTTTTGCAACGACAGGGTTAACCCGGCGTTATTGCAACAGTCACGCGACCTGAAAGGAGCGGCTCTTTCTCTTCTAGCACCAGCCGTTGACAAGTTCTCTATAACAGCTCTACGACTGGATTGAAGATTCCAGTGTAAAAGGAAGTTGTCGTTGGGGCATTACTATAGTAAGTGAACCCGCAACATAGATCGCGACCTTCGAAAACTAGACCCTCTAACATTTGTATACAAGCTTCCTGCCGCTTTCCAGGAACCGAATAATCACAAAAATGAGAGCGGAAAGTGCCAAACAGGAACCACAGAACAGCTGCAAACCAAGATAAGACCCTGTCTTACTCAATATGGCAACACCAATTGGTGTGCCGATCAAGAGTCCAATAGATTCAATGGCGAAGCACATGCCCAGACGAGCTCCAATACTGTCAGCGTCCTTGCTAATGCTCACTACGCCCACCGGCACCAAGGAAGCGAAACCGCCAGAGAAGAATCCATAAAGTGCAGACAACGTGACGATACCGGGCATGGGCCGAATGGCCACCCAACAGTACGCGAGAACTGTAGATGAGATCACTGAAGGGATCAGCATATTCAGAATACCTGTGTAATCTGCAATGAAGTTCGGGATGACTCGACCAAAAGTTGAGGCCGCGTTGAGGACTGCCAGCAGATAGAAACCGATACTGTCGTTAACGACTCCAGTCTCTATAGCGAAGGGCTGTATGTAGACCAGAAAGTTGTAAGAGCCGAGGAATCCCAGGAAGCATGCCAGGCAGAAGAGAACGTACTGGGGCTCCTTGAACGCAGACATCTGGAATAGTGTCCGTGTTTGCTGGAGTCGAAACCTGAGACGCATGGATCCAATGGAGAGACAGCAAGTTGCGAGTACGAAGAAGGCCATAACACGAGTTGCCCAGGGGAAGCCAACCTCTTCTTGAAGCTTATGAAACATGATGGGATAGATGACACCGCCGATACTGCTTCCCGATGCGGCGATTCCGTTCGCCAATGATCTTCGTCTTTTGAAATACTGGGGCAGAAGAGCTACTGCCGGCATGAACAAGAATCCGGACCCTATCCCAACGCAAACACCTTGTGCCAGAATGATCTGATAGTATGTTGTCGAGATGCTGCTCATCATCAACCCAAAAACAAGCAGAGATGTCCCCGCCGGTATCATCATGGCAAAGTAGCCCGCGTCGAATAGGGGCCCGGTGACGACGCTGACGAGCATAAGCAGTGCAGATTGCACAGAGCCCACCCATGCAATGGTCGAAGGCGAAGTGTCGGCCAGCAACTGTTGCTCAAAAAAGGTCTGGAACGCTCCGTATGCATTGATAATTCCCCTTGACGATGGAGCGACCGAAGTTAGATCAGTGCACACGAAAAGCTCGTCGGTAGATGAACAGACAAGAGCAAAAGAGAAGACATACCATGAGTTGAACCAGAGGAAGAAGGCCCCAAAAACTTGTAACCATGCCTTGATCCCGTTGTCGAATGAACTTGCCTCGCTCTCAGATTTGTCTTCCATGTTGACTGAGCTTTCTTTCGCATCTTCAACAACTCCTTGTGCATCAAAGATGCTATCTGTGGCGTTGTCAGGAATGTTGTAGTTGAGGACTGCATCCATGGCGGATCGTGATGTGTCGATATCACAAAACCCTCCCTAAGATTTGGTCGAAATGGGAGAAGTGTTGTCAAGGATTTTGCGTCTTTCTGAGAGATTAGAAGATAAAATACCAGTGACCGAATAAGAGGACAAGAGAATCGCAACAGAAAGTCTTGCCTTGTTTGGACGAACCCATCAGCTGAGGGATTGGGAGTTGGATTTTAGCATGGCCACGCCCTGTCAAAGCTTGGTCACATCTTCATACCTTTCGGTGCCGTTCTGTTGCAGAAACTGCTTACGCGGGCTTTCATCCGCGTACCTACACGAAGTCTCGTCTTTGTCGGTTCGTAAGCATTGGCCGTAGAGACGGGTCAGGAGTTTCCCTGCATCTCCACGGACGACTTCGGTGTTTGTGCAGTAATGCATGGAGCAATGGCTGACGTTGTTTAATTTCAGCACGAAATGGAAATGACACAGTAACAGCTGCAGAGCGCATTGGCTATCAAGTAAAAATACACCTGATGTTGGTCTTGGTTGTCTTATCCCTGAGAGCTGACGGAACACGTTGTGTTGAAAGCCGACCACTGGAGGAGGTAAACTGTAAGCTTTCGGTCTCACTTCTAGCAACCTCTGACGTTCAAGTATCCCACAACGGACGTGGCGACCCGATTCCTTTCTTTGACCACGAACGTTCAATCCAACATCGGCATAAGAAGGTTATGGAGGAATGCCCAACTAGATTCTGGCAGCTCATATGATCTCTCCGCTGTGCATGATGTTCTAACAGGCGGCTGCAGAAGCTTCTGTGAGATACGGTATTGCTAATTTAAAGCAGCGCCAATCAATGCGCCCCTGAGGTGCTGCAATTGAGTTTCAACTCCATGTGCGCGTGTACATCTTCTCCAGCATCAACCGGCCTGTAGCGCCTGAGTCTATCCTGTAGCCTTGGCGTTTCAATGGAATAAAAACTTACATTAGCACTTCAGATGCTAACAAAGTCTTTGACATAATGGTTTTCGTGCTCGGTGAACGACGTTGACGAGTTAACCTTTGGATAAAAGCCTATCCACCAGGACAGCACGCTAAAGATGTTCATTATTTCCGAGTTCGGTCCGGTCTGGAGTTTGTGCTTGTGGATACTTTCCACATATTGTTGTACCGGAGTACTCCGTACTTCAAGACTCCTCCGCAGTATCCTGAATGGGAGTGGGATCCACAAATCACCCCTGGATCGTCCGAAGTCACCATGCTGAGTTGTAAGCATAAGCTGTAGATAACGTCCACACCAGTCTGTGGTGCCAGTCCGGGTACTGTTAGCAACGAAAGAAGAGACGGGGGGATCTCCCGTAAACTGCAAGACTATGGGCCTATGGCGGCTGTGTGAAAGAGGACATCAGGCGCAATATTCGGTACTTGACATTTCGTGTCCTAAAAGCCACGAAGGATTCGTGCTTTTACTTTCCGCTGAACAATATGACAACATTCAAGAAAGATTACACTGATCGTTCGATATTCGGCAAAGCCAAAGAAAGAGGTCTGGAAGATTGTCTAACGGATCTTTGGCATTAATTCATCTCTGCCGATACCGTTGTCGCAAGTGTGTCTAAAGCGTGGACGACCTCAATAATATCGTCTCTGCCCAGCGAAGGTGATATCGTACACATTCGCAGGTTCAAACTGCCACTTAATCTCGTCGTCAAAGGCGCTGCAATGTTCTGGGCTATGGCTCGTTTCGATACCTCGACATTCACTCTCTCGCTCAACGAGACGTCCTCCGTGCGTTCTCCGTCTGGACCTTCCAACCACGCCACGTAACTGAAATTCACGATCCCTAACCGAGCTGATGTAATGATTGTCCAGTTCTCCAGCTTCTCAAAAGCTTGTTGCACCAGCTCCGCCAGACCAATGCCGTGATCAATGAATTCTCCAATCTTGTCCAGACCCAGAACTTGAAGAGTGAACCAAAGCTTCATTGCGCGAACGGGCCGAGTAAGCTCTATTCCGCGGTTCCAGAAGTTGACTTCGGCCGAACTGGCTTCATCTGCATCTTGTATGTACGATGCACTGGTCGCGAAGCTCTGGATCAAATGGCGTGCCTCACGAACGAGTACCACTCCACATCCATAAGTCTGAAAAAGCCATTTATGGGCATCCCAAGACAGGCTGTGAGCACGACCCACGCCTTCCGCGAGGTTGCTATGTTGCTTGGATAGGATGACAGACGCCCCGTATGCGCCGTCCACGTGCAACCAGAGGTCCTCAGTTTCGGCCACCTTTGCAATTTCAGGTATCGGGTCAATCCCGCCAGTATTGGTCAGGCCACAGGTCGCGACGACTAGAAACGGGATGTACCCTGCCTCCCGGTCGGCGGCAATGAGTCTGCGGAGACTTGACGGCTGGAGTCTGTACAACTTATCGCATTCAACACGTCGAGTTTGCGTCGCATGGAAGCCGGCGATGTCGAGCGCCTTTTGGACAGAAGAGTGAGTTTGCTCCGAGACATAGATGACCGCTTTGGCCCGTTGCTCGAAGGATAACCTGGTATCTCGGGCAGTAACAATTGCAGTCAGATTCGCAATCGATCCGCCAGACACGAATATACCTCCGGCAGAGGCAGGCAAACCCGCTCTTTGTGCAAGCCATTTGACCATTGCGTCCTCCACCGCGCTTGGCCCAGAGCTTTCATACCAACTTCCCGCATGTATATTGAACATGGTGCTAATAACATGACCCAAGAGGCTCGATTCATGGACAGGAGAGGGAATGAAGCCGAAGAACTTGGGATGCTCCATGGCAACTCGGTGAGACATTATTCGAAGCATGTCCTCGATCGTCTGGCGCATAGGTCGTGCCTGGTTGCCGGGGATGGCCAGCTCTCTCATAACGGCCACTTCGCTCTCGTCCGCCACGTCCACTATTGTTGGTGACAGAGTTCTTGATCGTGCCCTGAGAAAGCTCTGGCAGAGTTCCTCTACGAGCTGCGCAGGCGTGGCACCTGAGGTCCGATCCTCTCCTTTCCCCTCCATCTTTGCGCACTCTTGATTTGGGATGGCACTTCAATCGTCGGTACTAGGCGGTCGAGTCATGCCAATGTCTTCTAAACGTAGAGACCAGATTTGGATGTCTCGCTTAAGGGGATGAAATGGTGCGAGAGAGTGACAAGCCACTATATTATCATCATCCGTTCCCATCCATGAGAAAATCGTCCATGCACAGACATCACGTACACCCCCATGTCATGGCCAGGAGAACAATCATATAACGCCACCTGATTGGATATGTGCAGTCATCTAAGAAAATTCTTTTCTGGAACAGTCGGAAAACGGCCGACAGAAAAAAAACTGGCCGAGTTATGGAACCAGTTCGAGATAGCTTTGGGAAACAGTAAATGCAAATGCATTTGTCCTGCGTGAATGCGCCCAGTAAACAAACTTTCGGCGCAGAGTCGGAAACAGGGGCACCTAAGGGTGCCCTTCACTCCATTCTGTCCTCATTTACATCCAACAGCGTCAGCTTCCGATGATGTGAACAGAGAAAGGAAAGTTGACCCGGAGCTTACCCCCAGGAGCCTTTGCCACCAGTCTCTAACTAAATGGGCCAAAATGCCTCGGAGGGCGTGAATCTGTTCACCCATGTAGCTTGTTGAGGGATTTCGGTGGTGCTGACCATTGTAACCTGCTCAATTGGGAGGGTGCCATTTCGAATCACAACGGCCATATGCACGAGAAGATGAGGCGTGGATAGCCGAATGCCGGGCATCCGTGACTTGAGACTCGAAGTTTGGCTGCGTATACAACACAACCCGTACCACTCGAACATAATCTCCGTGCTCACGCATAGAGAGATGTGCAAAAGAGAGTCGATGGTATCTCTCGGGCACTCTGGTATGCTTTGCACCTCATTGGTGGACTAGTTTTGCTTTGAACTACGGATACTTGGAATCCCTACTCAGAGCCCGTACGGGGTAGTGTGGGTCTTATACTTTTTTCTCGGAGCGACAACGGAAATAAGGGCCAGTGGATACTCCAACCATCCACTCCTTGACGGTGAAAGCGACGACTGCTGAATCTCCAGCAAACATGTTGCATTTGGGAATGAGGGTTCCCTGAGCCCATTTCAAGGGGGGAAAACTGCGTGCTGCAGGGAGGAAGGTGGTCGGATGGATGAGGCCGAAAATCCACATCGGTATTGTGCGTCTATGACGATACCGCCCTTGGCCATGTCTTTCCATCCACCTAGGTCGACCTCGGTGATTGATAGTTTACACGCAAAGGAGCTTCAACTTGATCGATGTTGACTTGCCCCCGGCACTGGAGGCACCCAGCCGATTCGGGACCTCGTAAAGACCTCGAGTTCAGGCACAGCAGCGGAGATTATGTCGGCCCCGCCGTCTAGAGTGCCTGCCTTGACGATTTTGATGCCCGGATAACTGACGCTCTCACGCCACAACGTGCTCCCGCAGTTGCTGCAAAAGTGACTTTCGATCGCCGCGCCGGAGTCGGCAGTTTTTGCATGGACCCCGGTCGTACCCGCGGTCAAATTGAAGGCGTGTGCGGGAATCAAGAAGTTGACGCTGTACGTTCCGCCACCAATTTTGTGGCAGTCGCTACAGTGGCAAAGGACCTGGAGGACCAGAAAAAGCCGGTGAGCTGATTGAGCACTCCACGGTTTGAAAGCACCTCGGTAGGGTTCGGCCGGCTCTAACCAAGTAACATGGAAAGACCCACGGTCGCAACGGTCCTCAACATTGGGGAAGAGGGAGGAGGAAGAGGGGGGGGGGTTTGGGAAGAAAACAGGCTGGCTGTACACACCTTCTTTGTCGGCTCACAGCTGTAGCTGTAGCGAACTTGGCCACAAAAACAGCCCCCCCGATAATTGATCGCACGGATGTGATTCTCGACCTTGTCCATTGCCAGCCCGCCGATCAACAAGTTGACTACAAAGCCACGGAACCAGATATGGTGGTGCCGTTGATCCATCAACTTTTATACCGATCTTTTACATGGACTCGGTACCTACGAGATCGTCCCGAGACTACTAAACAATGTGTGCGTTTCGTAATAACTCATATTACCTTAGCGGAGACCATTGTTCCCCTGCCTCATTTACGCAAACGCCGAAGTTGCCCGTCGGCACTCCGCCCGCACATACGACGGAGAATGAAGAACCTCCTGGCCGGCCTTCTACAACCAACGCTTACGGACCCAAATCACCAGACTAACAGGACTGCGGAGCCTCGGATGATTCGATCACTCGTGGGATTTCAGTGGCATTCCATGTTAAGAGGCGCAACCTACTATGCCGGATTTTGCAAGTCTGACTCTTGGTAAATACCCACACTTGAAATACACAAATAAATTTCTATAGAAAAAATTAACTAGAATTAATAGTGTCATTTGTTGAGTGTACACTTGATACAGTAATGCCATTACTGTAGCTTCCTGCTACACGCGGATCTTCTGCAAACTTTCGGAGTTGTTCCAGGGAGCTTGTCAGAAGCGGATGTGATAGAAGGGAAAGAGTCGACCCGTTTAGATCGCGCAGCTGCTGCAACAACGTTGCATGACCACTATCGTTGCATAATTCGGCTTGTCCTGCCACAAGGCGCGCACAGAAAAGCGTGGCTTGAACAACAAGCCACAGCCGACTGGCGCGGTCGGTGACTTCCCGCAGCCTACAGTATGCCTTCAGCACGAGTTGACAGCGTCTGAAAACCTCAGAATCGACATCTTGTAGCATGTGGTCGTCAGGCTTTAAGCCTTGATTACCACAGAACAACTGTTGTCTTCGACGCGTCTGGACTATGAAATAATTCGTGTAGATGTCCAGAGCGTCGTGCTGCATTTTTTGTAAGTCATCGTGGCAGGACGACCGACGTCGTAGGTATTCCCTTGCTGACGCTTGGTATAGAAGGATTTGTTGCTCTGCGGTCTGGAAAACGGAGGGCAACAATGTTCGGGATGTTCTTGTCGCTGTAATGACCTCGTGGCTGAGGTCATTCAAGATTGTCGCTTGACCGTGACAGCATTGTACGAAAGAGAGGCACTTGTTGTCTGACAGGCGAGCAATCCGGGGGAAAGAGCCGTCATTGAACGAGGCACATGGTCGATCGTAAGCAAGGGAAAGGGTGGTGTCTTGCCACACAAGGCCTTGCCTGCGCGCCAATAATACTCAGTCAGCTCGGAGGACGGGCACTTGCGAGTACGACGAGGTTCATTAAAATTATGGACAGTCTGACGTACCAGAGATGCCATGCATATTTCTCTGACGGCGTGGAGGACGCAGAAAGAGCAGCCTGCTGATGGAGCCCAAGCCTCTGTGCCAGGCGAATGGTCGTGCCTGAAGTCCGCTTAGTGAAATTTCAGATTCAAAGAGCTTAGAATGATATCATACCCAAAAGTGACCAGGAGGCATCTGGGTTGGCTTGGCCGCGAAGACATCCACCAAGAGTGGAGAGTGCAAGTATATGTTCAATCTTAGGTGCTAGGAGGTAGTTGTCCAGCCGTAAAAGCTGAAAGGCGCAGCACACTAAACAAAAAAGAAAGAATTAGTAGATGATGGTAAGCCTCAATGCCGCATTTGCCAGCACGTCCAGATCTTACCAAATATATTCGCGTTCAGCTGCGTGTCCTCCGAAGACGGATCCGCAAAGCAGCTCCCAAAGGCCAAGCAGCTGAACAGCAATGCAAGCCACGATGTAGATTGAAGCTCAGGCCCCACGTAGTTTCCAAGTGATCGTGCTCGCCAAAAGCGCCTGGCATCCTCTCGGAGTTCTAACATCGGCCCACACGGCATCGCAACTTGGTATACCTCATAAAAAGCTTCTAGATATCTGTAGAGGTTGTTAGCTTTGACCTTTATCCTCCAAGATTGACAATAGCGTCAATACCGTGTGAAGATCTCGTCACTTGGAAGTGCCATGGCGACCTCTCGGACCGAGGATCCAGGTTGCCACAGATTTTCGAAGGGGTGAATGTTTCCGGCGTCTGCCATGTAAGGCGTATCACTCACGGTAGGAGTGCGGACGCATCGTTCGTCTAGCTGCTGGTGTGGGGGATGCTCTGTCTCAGGTTTCATCGTGGTGGCTGCCGAAGAAACTTTGCGATGCGTAGCGCGTTCATAGCTCTTCGCGACCGAGTCGGAGAATGACCGATGACCGTCCTTTGCCTTTACAGATGGCGCTGCTTCTGTAAACGCTGTCCTTTCTAGAATATGCAGCTCTCGCTCGAATTCAAGCAGCCTGGAAGATCGCCTGGCAGTAACTTGGTCCTTGCCATTTGTCTCCCAAAGCGCCGCTCCATTACGTCGTCGCCGTTGTCGCAGACTTCCCCTCTCGGCCTCAGTGAACGCATAGTAGCAGAGTTCAGGATAGTCTCGCGATATACAGTTGGAACAAGGTTGGGCATTATTACATCGGACCTTGCGACGGCGGCATGGATGGCAGGCCTTCGGATACGATCGGCGGGGACGCTTTGAGAGAAACTGGTCGACGGTGTGGGTAATGTGTTCGTCACTCTCGCAACGATCCGTCATGTCGATGTTCACCGCCGCCATCTGGAGACCATCTATCGTGTCGCCGGTTTTATTGCTGCTGTCTGAGGAAGGTTGTCGATCCTCTTGCCGACTGTGCGCCTTTCCACAACCACTAGCCCAGCCACGTGACGTGATGCGCTCTCTCCCCTATATAGATCTTACCTGGAAAGGCTGTTGCTAGCGAATGTCTTATTCCACTCAAATTGGGTTCTACAGGTGACGCTCCTCGTATACGCAGTCTCTCCTTTCCTTTATCGAGAACCATATTCGAACTGGCGGCATGACGTCAAATGCGACTATCCGGGTCGCCACCAGCAAAGGTCGGTCCAAACGGTCCAGCTACTTTGACGCATATGAACGATAGCTCAATCAGAATAGATGTGCCTACACTACTTTCCTTCATGCGCGCCACCGCAGCTGAACAAGGCGTTCCGGATGCCGTTACTGCAACCGAAGATGATCTGTTAAAGACGCTGGACCTACCTGAGCCAAAGGTCGACACTTCTCCCGCCCAGATGAATCCATCGCGAAATGGAAAGGCCCTTATTCTCGTCACACCAGAAGGTGAGATCGCCGGCATGGCCATATACTTCGCCACGTACGTAGCGTGGATCGCAAAAAGTGGTATCTGTCTCGAGGATCTCTTCGTGCTTCCACCCTTTCGTCGGAGAGGTTATGCAAGACTCTTGGTCCAAGCAGTCGCGAAAGAGGCGGCAAGCCTCGGCTGTGCCAGGATGGAGTGGCTTTGCTACAGAGAAAACCACAGAGCGCTGAGATTCTATCGCAACATTGGAGCTAAGGAATTGGATACCCTGACATTCTTGAGGCTTGATCAGGAAGCGATGCTAAAGTTTTCGAACGAAGATCCTGTTTAGCAGGAACACGTATGATCTCATTACCATGTGTCAATGACACGAAATTCACAGAGTATTCCAGCCAGAAATGGCATTGAGTTCTGTCCAGTGTCTTCCAGCAAGACCCCCCTTGCGGATTGTCTCTCTATTTGAATCGACCAAATCTGGCTATTCAAGATACCGCGTGGCAGCAACGCTTCTCGTGGGTCATGAGACCAAGATGTTCGGGTCGACTTGAAAGGCTCCTATCACGCTCTTCTCGGCCGAAATCATGTCCATTCCCGCAATCTTCGCAATAACCTTTTCTCTACTCTTCATGATACCCTTTGCAACGTCGGCCCAGGTCAAGGTCGCAGAAGAAGCGATGCTGGCCGGTGGAGTGAAGTCATCTTCAGCACTCTCTTCCATTTTCAAGCATATTGGGACCAGCTTCCCTGCCGACTTCCTGACCACACCATCGATAATAACCGTCTCGACGTCACGGATGGTTGAATGTCTCACGATGGCCGTCACAGGATCCTCCTCCGCGGCACACAACATCGTTGGGCTCATAGCGTCATAGATGACCAGATCTGCCAACTTTCCGACAGCGATACTTCCGATTTGGTGTTCCATGTTCACTGCGCGAGCGCCATTGATGGTACCCAAGTTGTACACATAAGCAGAGTTGCCAACAGTTTTGTGCGGAAACTTGTCAGAGTCGAGGATGGCTTGATTGTGTGTTGCGCGAGCGAGCTGGAGTGCAAGGCGCATTTGAGCAGGCAGGTCAGGAGGACCGATGAAGTGGCCTTTACAATGTGAATGCAATGGGTCAGCTTTCGACTTTCCTGTACTTCTGGATTGATTTTCTGCAAGTCAAGAGGGGGGGGGATTTCTTACAGTCTACGCCCAGAGCAACCTGGAATCCCTTGCGGAAGGTCACTGGGAGTCCCAGTCCCATTTGGCCCTCAGATTCTGGGGTAGCAGCAACATAGACGCCCGCGTCTGTCAACAGCTTCCCGTCCTCCTGCAAAGCCTGTGAGCCGTGCGCGACCAGCACATCGGATTTGAGAAGGCCATAGTCCTTAAGTATGCTCGGTACCGATTGTAAGCCTAATGAGCGACAGGTTAGACGTGTTTTCTATTTCAAAAGGCTGCAACAGATGAAAAAGAAAGAAGGCCATCGCATCGTACCAAAAATGCGATTTCTGCAATAATGGGTGGTCAATAAATTAACCCCCCAGCCACGAACCTTCTCCCACAAGTCCACGACTGTCTCTTTGGGAAGCATCCACAAATCATATCCAAAACCGAGCATCACCCTACCATTTCCAAAGGGTTGCGCCTTGGCCAATCTCTCAATCTGGCTGTACAACCAGCCAGGAAGGAAGTCCGTGTCGGGAGCCATGGGTTCCCATTGCTTGAGACGCATAATGGGCACATAACAGAAGAAAGAGCGTAGACCAGACGCGATGGTCGCACTGACAGCTTTGTTCACATGGTTGGCTGAGTAAGTGAGATGTGCAAAGTCGACGACAGTGGTAGTCCCCGCGTCGATCGACTCAAGACACCCGCCCAGTTGGCCCCAGAACATGTCATCGGCATCGAAATTGAACGACTGCATGTTCCCCTTGTAGATGTACTCGAGGAGGGTGTGCTCCGCATGGCGAGCCTTCATTTGTGTGAGCCATAGATGATTGTGCGTATCGATCATGCCCGGAGAGACGATCTTGCCCGTACAGTCAATGACTTTAGCACCTCGCGGAGCAGATAGCGAGGCACCGATCGAGGCGATCTTGTTGCCCTGGATGAGAATGTCGGTGTTCTTGAGCACGGCGACTTTGTCGTCGGCTTGGTGCTGCAGAACGGTGCCTCCCTTGAGCAGGAGGGACGCTGTCGAGGCCATGATGATTGCGAACGAAAAATTTAGCTCTGCTCAAATGCGAAGGGCTTACTGTTTCTTGTTGGTGACAGTTTTACTTGAGCACTTAACAAGGCTCACAGTCAAGATGACCCATTGTAAGGGCCGCGTCAGTAGGTACTGGTATTATTAAGCTGGAGTTTGAAGTAACAGGAGCATCCATACTGAATAGGGGAAGAGGGACAGAGTTATGCCAGAAACTCTTGCCCATTGGTAAGCAAAGCTCTATATCGTTGAGCCTAGGAGTATGAGCGTCCGTCATCAGCTTCTCATCTAAGATTGTGCCTGGCTGGATCGGAAGGTTCCGAATGATCATGTCTCCTGGCACTCGGATTGAATGGGGATGTTGTTTCTGTCTTGGCTCCACCTCGCCTGACTTGCCGTATTCGGCCGACATACTTTATTCTCAGCCTTGCCAAACATGGCAAAGCCACCACTTGTTACGGACTTGCGATGGACTCTGTATTTTCCCGACTGTTTTCCAGCAGCTGTCCTCACGATACCGCCCAGGGTGAGTGCAAAGATGCTCCAGGGTCCGTCGCAGTACCTGGAGGTCTACCTCCCCAGTCCCACCACGGTGTCATTCACGGTGACGACGCGACGACCAGAGTCGTCAAAGCTCCGTGCCAACGTGCGACATTTTCTCCGTCACACATGTCGGATAGTCCTGGTCTACCTGGCCGTATTGGCGAATGCGGTAAAAGCGCGAGACGTTTTCCTCCTCCTTGACAGCGACGCAAGAAGGTATCATCTGGACGCGATTCTCAAGCTATGTCTCGGCAGCAGCTGGATCAGATCTCTCACAGAGCGAAGTGAATGGTGGATTCTCACCCCGCTGAGTCTTCTCGTGGTGTATCTGTGTCTGAGGAGGGATTATGTGGGTACGTTTTGTTGTGTTTGTCCATGCGTGTCGAAAACCAAAGACGCGTGTCTAATTCTGCCTTCACGATAGAAGAGTCGCTTCTCGTTCTCCAGGGTCTAGGTATCCAGACGAGCACGACTTCACGGTACTTTTTCATGGCGCCAACCACGACGTTCATCCCAACCACCCAGATCCAGGATATTGTCATCCACGAGGCGTTCAAGGGTCTGGCGGTGCGGTTCTACTTGGCTGTCATTGTCGAAGGGGCCACAGAGGTGGTGGTTGTGTTTCCGGTAAGTCAATAATACACAGCACGCCGCATACCGATAAGTACCTAGGTTTAGACAACTGACATGGTAGCTGCAGACGCTTCTTCCGCGCCGTGAGATCCTCGAAGAAGTCTGGCGAGGGGGTCGGAAATGTCTTTATTCCGGTATACGCTGAGGTTCATTAGCCAGCTAAGCAAGATCTCATGATATCATGGCGACGTGTCCCTCTATGGATGCCCCTGCATCTGTCTATGGTCTACACGCCACCGGCCTCGCCATTCCTCGCATCACGTCGGACCTTCTTTCCGCTGGCGAACTTTCCATTCAATACTTGCAAAGAGTCCATTTTGGGCTTCTGCATGACGGGGACATACTTGCCAGCAATTCTCGCGTTGTCGCCTCCCTGAAACACTTTCTGGCTTCGACCAGGCGGGTGATTTACGTCCTTCCGGGCTCCTCTTCGCAACGAACTCCCGTCGCCCTGACCGATGGCCAAATTGAGCAGACTCCCCGCTAAGATCTCTTTCATCTTGGCTTCGCGCCATACGGTCCATAGTTCATCGACGACGCCACCTGCGCCGAACTTGCCATCTCCCTTGGTCGTCAGAGAAGGCAACGTCGCTTCGTCGCCCGCATAGAGCCAGTTGAGAGAGTCGACCATTTCCTTATCACCATTGTCGTCTGGTGGAAAAACACAGTCCCAGAGGACCAGGGGCGCGTCATCTGCCATCTCATACATCGGTCTACCGGGGTTCTTCTCGATGTCGAGCAATTCGTCGACGACACTCGGTTGCTCCAGGCCCTGGCCGACAAGGAAGAGTATAGCGACCATACATCGGACCTGATGCCACAGGAAAGCAGTTCCGTGTACGCAGAACGTGTATACTTCCGGTCCTGCCTTTAGGGCTGTCGTGGGCGGTGGCGCAGGACTGCCGATCCCGAACTGGCTCATCTCTGATCGTGCAGATACGCCGCCTTCATCTTCAAACCTGACCACGTCGGCAAACGTCACCCGCCTCTCGCAGCTAGCCATCTGCTTGCTCGCGTCGATCTTGCACAAGTTTCGAAAATCATGCAACCCCTCCAGCTTCTTCGCCGCCACCCGCATCTTGTCGATGTCCAGGTACCCTTCGCGCATACCGTTCTTGAGACCCAACGCTCCAGGCGTAGGACAAAAGGACGGGTTTGTGAAGAAATACTTGTACCGTCTTTCGCGGCAGGAGAAGCGCGCGTCGAACGTTGCCGGTGGGTCCGGACACCAGGCCAACACGCGGATATCCGGTGGCAGGATCGCATTCAGTATAGATATGTATGATAACTCGTCTTTGACCGGGTGGAAGGACTGTTTTGATATTTTTGATTCTGTGTCCGATTCGCTTCCGGGATCCCCAACCATCATTCCAAACATGTCTTCTTCTCCTTCCTCTGTCCGTTCGCCAACTCCTTGTTCTTGTTCTTGGTCGTCTTCGTCTGCATCCTTATTCCGTGCGCAGTCGTGTTCTTCGGCTTGCACCACCTCCTCCTTCTCAAGGGGCCTATTACTCCTAACACGCACTCCGACAACCTGCCCGAAAGCGCTGACTCCCCTGTCCGTGCGTCCGCATTTACTGTACTCGCACCCATCCCAGTTCAGTTCTAGCCGGACCTTGCCCTCCTCGTAGTCGAGCGGGTCGTCTCCGCGCGTGTACCGTGCAATCCGTTCCTTCTCATCCCACACCACGTCGACGCTCGTGTCCGCCCCGTCTGAAAGAGGCGGGCTGATCAGCCTCGCTTTGCGGAGGGCTTTCCACAGAACCTCCTCGATCGTCGGGGCTGGCGTGACGTTGCCGTTGGCGTGTTCGAACCCATTGTACCGGTGGCCCAGGTACGCGAATTTCAAGGCGATGTGCCGCGTCGAGTACGCACTTGGATCAAAGGGGCGGGCGCGCCGTGGAGACGGAGTCCGGCTGCGGCTGCGGCTGCGGCGTTGTTGTTCTCGCTGAGCGCGGTGTGCCCGCACTACGGAGCCGTTGGGACGAGCAGTGGCCGTGGCCGCCGTGCTGCTACTGTGACCTGACAGTGTGAAATTCACCAAACGAGCCGTCTGGTCGCGCAGCTGGGATTCGAGGTGGGCAATGCGCGCAATTAGTTCAGACTGCGAACACGACGTGTAGTCTGCCTCGGCCACCTTGGTTTCATGGGTCGTTGTAGGAGGAGGATGAGTGGTAGACATGGTTCTGAGACTAGGCGTAGACGGTACAAAGGTCGAGGGCGAGGGCAAGGACGAGGAGCAGGAGAACCAGCAGTGCCGACTTCGTAAGGGGTCGTTGGGAGATAGATGTGGAGGAGATGTACCTGTCGCAGCAGTAAGATAATGACCCGTCACGAGCCTGCTCGTGAAACACAGTCTAGGGGGACCTAGAGGCATGAACAGACAGACGGAGAAGTGACCTCGTCAGCCAGCAGACTTTGAACCGCGACGTTTGAACCTCTCCACCGTCGTCCTCTCTGAAGTAGTTGGCCAACTCGGTTGGAGTAACTACAATTTTTTGAAAATGCGGCGGCAGATCTTCGGAAGCGGGCACGACAGCCTCGTCAAGACCCCGAGAGCCTCACCACTCACACGCGGTATGAAAGTCTACAGACTATTGGTCGTATTGGGGACTTCTATGACTTTCCCTCGGTCATAGTAGATCGTCCATGGCCTGTCATGCTAAGTATCTGCTTTCCACTCTTAAGTTCCATCCGATATTGCAAAAAGTCCAAGTAAGAATGGCTCGCTGCGCAATCGACCAGAATTATCAACCCTCCAGGGGCTCATGTTCGTCCTGCTCACCAACGTTCTCCTGGGAGTCCTTGATCTCGATATCACCGTCGTTGACGTCGACCATTTCTTCATCTTCCTGATCACTTCTCTGCTGATCATCGTCCTCTGCTTCCTCTCCTTCCTCCTCTTCGCCGTCGCCATCTTCTTGCCCTTCTTCATCACCCTCGTCATCTTCCTGATTGTTGGACTTCGCAAGCTCCGACATCAACTGCTTCTTATCGTCGTCCAGATCGTCGAGATCACTAAGTTCACTACCAGACTCGTCTTCTCCATCAGCCTCACCGCCATCGGTATCATGCACACTGCCTCGTCTAGAGCTCGACTTGCTACCCTCGCCATCTTCCTCTCTTGCATCCTGAAGACGCTTGTCCAGGGGTGAATCCTGCCCAGTCCTGCCTGATATCTCCACGATAGGCCTCTTTCCGAGGATTGGCGTCTTGATAGGTGGTGGCTTTACAATGGCGGCTTCGGCCTTACGCTGAATCTCACGCCTAGTGACAGTCTTCACACGTCCAGGCTTACTAGTGACGCGGGGAGCCTCCGCAAGTGGCGTTGTGTTTGGAAATGGCGATGCAGAATTTTGCAGGCCAAGTCCTACTGGCGCGGAGATCGATACTGACAGCGGCCCGTCTGCTGCACCATCTCCCTGAGCTCGGAGCATGTCGTTCACGCGCGTCTTCTCAGCATCTTCTTCGCCAGACTGCACAACATCTGCTGTCATGTTAATGAATGTGCCTTGCGGCAGAGGCGCTGGTTGTGGCTGAGGCTGTTCCTCTGGAGGGAGCTGTCTGACGTATTCCTCAAAGAGGCATGCGTACGAATCGCCGATCAGATCATCAATCAGGGGACCCTTCATCAAACTGTTATTAAGACGTTTCAGGTCTATCCCATCCTTCATGATGTCCAAGAAGACGGAAGTGGTGTCGGGCTCGTGGGACCATTGCTCCAGCTGTTCGGACTTTTTGGTGAACTCTTCGTGATTCATGCCATCAAACACAGTTCTCTCGTGACCGTCTGGAATCTTTCCAATCCGTCGTAAGCTTCGAACAAATGCCGCCACCACATCTTCCCAGACCTTCGCATGATCCAGAAAGTCAGTTGTCTTTCTCCTGATTCGACGGACTAGCTGATCCAAATTGACGCGGTCACTGAGCTGTTCCAACAAATGCGCGAAATAAGTTACATATCGCCCAGTGTAGACATAATGTCGGCCGGGGCGTTCATACTCAGGCTTCCAGACCTGGATGGTCATTGTCTTGGTAAAAATTTGCTTGGTGAATTCGTATTTTGCGCCAAGAGCATTTGCAATGCTTGGATCATCGTCGTACAATACATGTGCCGCACGAGCTGTGATTCTGTGGTGCCAGTTCGATTTGTCGGCGTGCTCCAGCTTGTGTAGTATGTCAAGAACATAAGGCTCCCAGTCGACGTCTCCCTCGTCATCGGCTAGGTGGATTCCGCTAGCAAAACGAGTCATACGCATGTACTCCTGGCCCTGTAACGGAGAAATTGAACCGCGTTTAACCATCTTATGGACCACTGACACAAGCTTGTAATGTGGCTCTAGAATGGGTTCGGTTGACCGTTCCTTCTTGGGCAAAGCTTCCAAGGCGCCAGTGATGCCATCGATCACGTCCTCGGCGGTGACCCGTCCATTGTTCTCGGGACTCTGGAACATCTTCCATAGACACTTGGCTCGAGTATAGTGCGTTATCCACGGCTTTGGCTTGTCATTGAACTTCTTACCGAGCAAATATGCTGCGAAGTGCCAGAGAGCATATTCACCAATTGGTTTGTGGAAAGGCTGCTTTGACATAGTCCGATCAACCACGCTGCTCATGTGTCGCATGTTTTTATCAGTTCTGAAAGCCTCCATATTCAGCGGAGGTCTGGATGAGGCATATAAGCGCGTTCCAAATTCTGCAAACATCTCCTGCATTTTCTGCGTTATCTCAAATCTGTCGTCAGCGTTTCTCAAGGCCATGGCGGTAGCCATAATATAACAATGTATTGCCTGGCGTTCGAGGAGTGCAATGTCACCTCTAGATTCATTGAGCTTGGTGGAATTCCAGATCAGGTCGTCCTCTATTTTCGCCTCGTAGACCTGGGCAAGTCGATACCACGACTCCCACTTGTCGATGTCATGATCTAGATCTTGCCGGAAAAATGCGGCCGCATTATCAAGATCGTTTGCGGGCGTAGGTTGAACGCGCTTAACCGATTTGTATTTTGCCAGTGTTAAGTAACCCAGGAGGAAAAACCATCCTTGACGAGCAGGACTATTCGAATCGTACGGCACTGGCCGCGTTTGAAGATCTCCAATGCCGCGTACTGAACGATACAGATCATTTGGAATGATGGGGGATTTCAGATAGTTTGAAATGATCCGTTTGTTGTAACTCACAGCAGGAGGACTCTTGACTGTTTCTAATGCTTGCTGGATCTTTTCAATTGTGCCCTTCAGTTCGCTTTTGAGGATATCCTTCATTTGCATCTGACTGGTATATCGCATGATGGTAGGTATCAACGACCCAGCAGTCTTTTTATAAATGTTCTCAGCAGAACATCCGTGATCCCGGTCTCCAATACCAGTGATGAAATGCAACTGGTAAAGATCAAAGAGAACTTGGGACATGTCTGCAGAAAAGTCCTGTTGAGTGTTAAGTATCCCCAACTCACTCCTTGCAAGCTTCAAGAACGTCTTAGCGGCATATTTGCAATACCGTCTGATGCCGAGCATATGATGAACACTGCCCAGATATTCTGCGAGGTCATCTGAAGCTCGAGGGTACGCAGCAGGATCTTGTGAGACGGCTTCTTTCAGGAGAAGATATTGCAATGTCCATGCACGGACGAGCATATCTCTGAAACGTTCTTTGCTTTTGTCATACAACCTGGATGAAGCAGTGCCCTTCAACTGAGGTCCGATTGTCTGTTTCACCCTTACTGAGTCTTCATAAACGGCGAATCCATGGAGAAGCTTGACAAGGCTAGTTACCACGCTCAAGGTCGAGAACAAATGTGCTTCGTCCAGACACTCAAAAGCATTGGATTCGTTCGTGAGCTTTATCAAAACTTTCAACATAAGCTCGTCGATATCTCTTAGCCACTTCAGCATGGAGACTTGGCGGTCTCCACCGCTCAGCTCTAGATGTCGGTTCGTGTACATTTCTTTGAAGCTCATCTCGATTGAACGCAGGAGGCAAGATACAACCTTTGGTGCATATGATATGGCGGTGTAAGCATTTTGTAGACGTCGCCATAAAAAGAGCTTCAAGCTTGCATCGCCAGATTCCAAGAATTTAATCAATTGCCCAACCTGGGGAGATTGTTCACCGAGAGTGTCAGAACCTGCGCCATCTTGTCCTCCCTCAGAAGTGGATTCAAGTATCGGCTCCAACTTTTCTATCACTGCAATCGGGTCGCTGCTATCGTTGTCAAAGATACTTCTGAAGAAGTCGATGGTACTCAAGCGAGAGATTTCCTGCTCAACAGCGTTCACTGAAATCACAGGCATAGCTTCATTGTTGGGGAGGTGGATGTTATCAGCATTTGTTCTTTGAAGAATTGCTTTGAGATCATCCAAGCACAACACCACGTGAGTTTTGTCGACCCCCTTGGTCATCGTTGCGTTGACAGTGGTCGCCCAGATGAATCGCAAGATCAATGTGTCTGTCAACTGCGGCTTTTCTTCCTCGGCCAGGTATAATTGCAAGAAGTCGTCAGCCAGCGTTGCCCATCGTCTGAGACGGTCACCTTGAGCAATCCGAACTTCGTCTTCGATTGTAGTGTTTGGATCAGTCATCGGCATAAAGATATCAAGGTGAAGTTCAAATAAGGTCTGTACAAACTCGAAGAGCTGTTTGATCAAAGTGCATCCGTCTGTGCCTGGTAGCTGCTTAGCTTCAGCCAGAGACGCGCAACGTTCACGCAACGTTTCGTAGAGATACGCGTCTGCAAGGCGAGCCAAATTCGTTACTGTGTTTTTCATTTCTTCTGGCCAGATTTCTCGCATGTAGGAAGAAGGGAGGGACGTTGTAGAGGCTACTCCCGACACGAGCGTCAAGAATAGCCAATCAAATGCAGCTTGATAGATGTTTACCGATCTCGCGTTCACGCGATTCAGTATAGACAACAGGGCATCTTCATTTGAGCCTTCGACTCGTGCGGTCTTCCGAGAAATTGTAGACTTCGAGTGTTGTGCAAAGAGAGACATTCCAGTAGAGCCCTCAGTAAAATCCTGGCTGCCATGTCCCTGCATCAGCGCTTGACTATTGTCATCGGACCAGTTTTTGAGAGAGTTTTTCAGGTCAGCAAGTAAGACGAGATCGTCTTTTGACATATCGGATAGCCCTGTGCCACTGCAACCTTGCCAGAAAGTTCGTCTACTGTCTTCTGAGGAGAGGTAGATTCTCAAATCAAACTTCGCCAGCAAAGAGTTGACCACATCAAAAGCAGTTTGATCGGCTTGTTCGTAGGTTGCAAGGTGATCAACAAATGACTGTTGGTCTTCGGGAGCACGGTCCTCTTCAAGTACACTCGTCCCTACCAGTGACTCTCGTGCGCGTAATCGCTTGCTCTTTGTTCGACTCTCTGGCTCCTCGTTCCCAGCAATAGTTGCGGAGCGCTTGCGCGCAGTAGCGGGTACAAGTTGGCTCGGCGGTTGGGGCATAGCGGTGCGAACTTCAATGGTGCTATCATCCATCGTTTCATCAAGTTTCTCGGCATCCTTTCCAACAGATGTGGTATCGTCAATCTCTTCCTTTCCTGGTGAGATTTGCTGGGGAGATTCGACGGCCACTTTATTCGCGGCATTGGCTTCTGGATGATCCTGCATTTCCAGGTCTTGCGTTGAATCAGCGCCAGTGGGAGACTCGTTGAGATCGACATCGGCAACATTCGTCTCATGATTGCGGTGATCGGCTTCCAACTTAGGTGATACAAGCTTCACCTGCGTCGCGGACGTGTATGAGGCGGACTCATGTTGGACACTTGAAATAATCTTCTCGATCGCCTTCCCAAGAGCGACAAAATTGTCTAGGGCAAGCTCGACCGAGGCACTCTCAAGACTTAGGGGTCTATGTCGCTCATCAAGGTATTCCAGTGTCTTCCCACGCTTAGGGAGGAAAGGATAAGGGTCATTAGTCCTTCGTAGTGCCTCCAGTAGGCTGTTCTTCACTTTGACATCTGCACTTCTCAGACGACTGAGGTCGTCATATAAAATGTCCAGCACTTCCTCTAGTTCACCGGCAGCGAAGGCTTCATCGAGGCCTGACAAATCAATAGTCTGTTCAGCATCTTCGTCGTCGCCAGCAAGAACACTTTCCAAGCAGAAGCGAGCCACCCTCTGGGATGATAAGACGCCTGCAACGCGGGCAGACTTTTTCCACAGATCGAGGTCCGCATCGTCGCGCTCAAGAGCCTTGGCAAAATCTCGGATGCTTTTGTTACAAGCATTGACGTAGAATCTGCACAGCTCCGCTCTGGAACCGTTCTTGTCCGGGACCTTGTGATGCGCCACATCTAGCAGAAATTGGCCCCGATTCTTGAAAGCAAGGTACAGAAGTTGCGGGATTGAACTCGCCGAGCTTTCGGCAGCGCTGCTGGGGAGCAATGCGGCCGCCGCGGTATCAGTTGCAATACTTGCTGCAGCAGGGTCGTCTTCGGTTTCATCGTGAGAGTAGTCGGAAATTGCTTCTGGGTATTTGAACACCTCTGATTGTAACAAGTCGTGGTAGGCAGCAAGAGCTTCCTCGAAATACTCGGGGCCTTGAGAATGAAGTTTCAAGGCATTTTGATAGAGTTTGAAGGCTTCTTCAAGCTGGATTTCTTTTGTATCGTCGATTTCTTCTTCAAAAGTGTCCTCGGGCTCGACGTTGAGCGCAGTGAAGCCTGACATGATTTTTGTTCCTTATGATTTCTTAGATCGAGTTGAAGCCGGGGTGCAGAGTGCCAACTTCATGTCGTATATGGTAGAGCGAGATCCCTTTGCCGCAACACGGCTTGTCAGCTGGCGCTTCCGGATGATCCAGTCTATGCCTTCCACCTGCCCTGGAGATTAAATAAAATGCGGAACGTCGAAATGTCGAAAACGAGATAATGAAATGATGAAAGGGTGAAGTGGTCGATGGTCGTTTATCCTTACGCGACGTAAACGCGCAGATTCTCCGCTAGTTGGCTTAGTACTTGCCTAAGGGATGTTGTCTAGATCAGGCAAGTTCCCCGATGTCCGGGATGTTCAACATTCCTTCAACCGCTGGTGCATGCAACGACCTGAAGCTGAATTCTTTGCGTGAAGATGATACTGAGGTGGTGATCCAATGATACGTGTTTGAACCTTCAAGTTTGACACCTGGTTGAAACAACACTACCCATTGTGCCTTGCAGAATACATCTCCTAGCTTGAGTCGATCTGTCCTGATAGTGTCGAGTTCGCCCAGGAGGGTGCGCTACCATGTTTGCGCCTGCGGTGCCAGAGTGAGTTCGCAGGAGCAAGTGATTCATGTGTGCCACCACTGACTTGAGCACCTTAGGATCATCGAAGATGACGATATTGGACTGGCTGTCGATGCCCGAACAGAGAGTCTGCCTGCCTTGCGCGAACTAGGGCCTCCTGATCTTGTGCACCTTGTTAAGCAAAGTATCAAGGCTGGCGCGAAGCAGACGGGCGTGTATCATCATGTTACCGGTGCCGACGCCTCCTCTTCCGCAAGTCTTGCGGCCTATGTTAACACCTTGACTTTCAATCCGGCGGATAAGACACACAAGGTCGTCTCGGGACTGTACTGTTGTTACAATGCATTCTCCCATTTGGACATGAGGGTGGAGGTCAAGATTCCAGGCAGCGTCGAGAGCTACTGCGTTGACGAGCGAGGTGATAGGAGGGTTGCAACTGACGGTCTATGGCTGGAAACATTTTTGTGCGCAGTCCTGCGAGCCTACTCCTATGCGGACGATGGTAGTGGAGACACAATCAAGAAGATCGTTGGTGTCAGGAGATTCAATCCCATCACAAGTACAGAGCAAGAACATCGATTCTTCGAGGCTGCAGAGAGGTTGTTTTTCAGCGGACGACAACTGGGGTCCGATCCTGAGATACAGATCCCCAATGTCGTGTCAAACCATCTCACTGCAGGCTTGCTGAAATACATCAAGACCACCGGGCGATATACCTCTGGAGTCAATCTGTTTGAGAAGTTGCGATCGAAGGATGTGGAGGTATCCTCGCTGTTGGCGCGAGTCCTTTTAGAAGGAGACGAAGAAATCCAGGCTGTGCGCCTCCTGCATGACGCACTGCAAGACGTTCCCATGGATTATGCGCTTCTAGATTGTCAAGCGTCATTCTGTCAGAGCAAAGGTGAAGGTGCAATGGCACTCGAGTTGGCAAAGCAGGGCGTTACGGCCGCCCCAAGCGAGTTCAGCACCTGGGCCCGGTTGGCAGAGGTCTACGTCGATCTCGAGCAATGGGATTTGGCTCTTCTTACCCTTAATTCTTGTCCCATGTTTTCCTACCAGGACAAGGATTCGCCAAGGATGCCGGAGCCAAGCCGTGTTCTCCTACCAATCCTTCCAGAGAGCGCACTTGACGAAATTGACGAGGGCCAGCCGCGACAGGGGGAGCCTTATGACCAAGTGCACGTATCCCTACGGAAGCTACAAGCTGCCACCTACCAAGGAACGTTTCTGAAAGCGTACAGTCTTCTCACAAGAATTGCAGCCTCAATAGGATGGGATGCTCTACTAAAGACACGAAGCCAAGTTTTTGTTATGGAGGAAGAATATAGGACAGAACGGCAACACACAGCGACGCCAAAAGCTCCATCGAGCAAGAATGCAAGCACAATCGCATTGTCGGGAACACCCAACGGTCATGCCGATACTGGAAAAGCGCAGGATTCAGAAGAAGACGAATCTGAGACTGATTCTGTAGTGGACGACGAAAAAACTATTGCCGACCAGCAGAATGGGTCTTCAGTGAATGGCAGCTCAAAAGAGAATGCTGAGCTGAAAACAGACCAGTCGATGGAAAAGCCTGTGCCGACGATAGCAGCCGAAGAGGTCAAGTCAGGTAGTGATGACGCTGATCCATCACATTCGCACTACCCTGGCTTCCAGAACAAGAGACTGTGCGAGCGCTGGCTTGACAACCTCTTTATGGTTCTCTATGAGGATCTTCGCATATACACCATTTGGCGAACCGAGATGGGTCAGTATCGACAGCAGCAAAAGCAATACAAAAAATCAGCTGCTGAGTGGGAGATACTGGGAGACCTCGCTGAACGGCTGCATCATACAAATGAAGCCCTAGAAGCCTACCAACAATGTCTGAACATCAGGTTCTCCCCTAAAGCGATGAAGGGACTTCTTCGCATGTACGAGAAGATGGGTGACACAAGAAATGTTCTAGCCTGCTTGATTCGTCTGATCACCTGGCAATACAGGTGGTATTCTGAGGTATGTCCTCTGCATCCATTGATATTTCCGCGCTGACAAGGTTAAACAGTTCTCGCCCGAACTTTTTTATTCAATACGAAAACTCATTGAAGAGGAGGGTGCTGTCAAGGTTCGTAGCATTGTTCAGTCTACCAATCTACCCCAGCATGTGCTTGACCTGACCCACGAGTACTGTCAAATATGCGTGGCTTTTAGGAGTAGTGGGACGGAAGGTTAGGTGAGAAGGTAGGAGAAACAGGGTGAGCATAAAACACTATAGGGCATTCTGATCTGGACTCGATCGATTTCTGCAAGCAGGCTTTCGAGCGAGCGCTGGCGTTGCTCTATTTTATGAAGTTAGAGAATTGTTCGCAAATACTCGTTACATTCGGTGGCGGTGATTCCGTCCAGGCCAAGCGTGTCAGAGGCTATGCCAGACACCGTAAATACCAATAATCAATTACAAAGATCATGCACATGTTTTTCGTCTTTTGATTTTCAACTATTCCACATAGAGAACGATTACACCACCGCTGTCCTGCAGTGGGTTTGGCGGTTTGGATATATTCGTGCGGCAGCAGATGAGTAAGTGAAATCCGCAAGCCTGCGTTTACAAGAGACACGGAACAACCTACACAGAATTATCGGGGTCCCGATTGTTTTTGGCCCCACGCTAGTCTATCGTAGACAAGTCTCTATCCACGGACATTGTTTAACTCTGTGATCGCGTTGTAAAATCAACGTCACGTCCTAGGCGTCAGTCAGATTCGATCACAACAGCGAATTAACTGAAGGATGAGAGTGGGAGGCACTGATGAGCCGAGGATTTAGCATAGGGCGGCGTCAACTGTTTCCCGATTGGGAGCCAGGCACCTTGGCATCAAACCTCATTCTGACGCCCGCCAGAGAGTGTGTAACGCCCTGTTGGCATTTGGCCTGTCCTCGCCTCGCCTCGCTGAGGCATTTAATGGCTTATCGTTGTGAATCCAACTTTATCAAAACTTCTTCCCACTCGCAACTGAACGATCAAGATCGAAAACCAACAAACATCAATCGCGTAAAGGATACGACAAAGGCATCATGTCTGCTCAGAAGCGGATCACCAAGGTACGCTTGCGTCGTCTTGGTTCTCATGTGTTTATGGACTAACAACAACGCAAAGGAGCTGAGCGAGTTGACAACATCACCACCCGCCGGGATCACCGTGGCATTGGCGGATGAGTCGGACCTGTACAAATGGGTGGTGACAATGGAAGGACCCGCGGGCTCTCCATATGCTGTAAGTCCCATCATAGCCTTGCCTCAGTTTCTGTATCGATGACTTTCTTCTTGACTGAATGTCGTCGCTGTCTTCCCTTTGACCCAAATGACCGTCACGCCTGTGTTACCTGGTACTTTGGCAGGGCCAATTCACTATCATTGACTCTCTGGCGTGCTTGGCGGGGCAGTTCAGTCTAGTCTCACGTGGCCCGCCATGATCATGACCTCCACCACTATCAATACTACCGTAACCGAGACAAACATACCTCTCTAACAAGCACGGGTTTCTTCTTGTTTTCTGGAAACATTGGATCGACACAAATTGTGTATCCTCATCTCTAACACAAGTGACCAGGGCGGCGTCTTCACCCTCAACCTCACCCTTCCCACAGGCTACCCCTTCAAGGCACCAACCGTCACCTTCGCCACGAAGATCTACCACCCAAACATCAGCAATGACAGCCCTCCCAACAGCGGCACAATGTGTCTCGGAATGCTCAAGGACAGCGAGTGGAAGCCCAGCACCAAGATGGCTGCCGTCTTGGAGTTTGCCAGGCAGTTGTTGAAAGGTACGACTTGATCGCGCGCTCTTCTTCACAAAGCATTGTCCTTCTCTCATCAACCGCCATGTTGGCATCGGGGAATCCTGGCTAATGATCAATGACAGAACCCAATCCGGACGACGCGGTCGAAGCCAAAATCGCCGAACAGTACCGTGACGACCGCGCCAGCTACGAGAAAGAGGCCAAGGAATGGGTCAAGCGTTATGCCACCACCTCCGCTTCCGGCAACAACAAGAAATAGGACTTCTTGTCCAGGTTCATGGGCGGTCATTCTGGCTCCGGTTCTGGCCCCGCCCCCGGTGCTGCTCCGACTGTCTTCCCGACACCCGAGGACTCAGCTGATGCGATAACCACGATCTATGTTCCAGTTGTGATGCCTCAAGCTGAAGAAGCCCCTCCTCAGCCTCAGAATGCCGGACCCCTTGTCGAGCCACCAACCGAGCTCTACGGTCTCGGCATTACCTTTGGTCCCCCTGCTGGCAACTGAATAGCCTGGCCCCCCTCCTTGCCCGTGGGTCACCTGCATGTTGGGTTTGCATTGCATTGTCCGCCACGACATCTCTACAGGAACTGAATGGGAGGAGTTGGAAAAAATCATTTGGACAGCGACCGTGTTGTCGCCCAGTGGAATGCAACGTGTGCAGGCCCACAATTTGAGAGGTGCCCCGAAATATGAAGCCCGAACGGCAACAAGCAGGTGTGATTGCAAATTCTCACTCATACTCGAGTGAGACATCCACACGACGTCAACAGTGTGTGATGTGGTTCTGTGCTTTTGATTGCGTCCCAATGACATTGCAAGCGAGGTCACCATGAGTGTATTTGTGCATCCTTGGAAGAATGGATCGATGGGCAAGATTGAGCGATTAGGTATCCATTGCAATGACTAAAAAAATACTGTTCCATCAATTCCAAGATGTGGTTTTCCCACCTTAGATACCTGACCCTCTATCTAACGCCCATTCATCACCCAATGCCTCCAAGACTACTCACTCGTACGCGGGCTGGATCTCGACGTGGAATCTCACTCCAGCACTAGACATCAATGAGATTGGACAGGTTGTTGAAAGATCCCCAGTAAACATTTCAACGTAAGGTACCTTATGTTACAGAGTACTGTCTTCGACACCCTTTTTTATTCTCTGAGATCTCGACCTGAGCATCTCCCCCTGGTGGTAAGTTGCTATCTTCGGGAGGCGCATCACCAACAAGTGAGTTGGCTTTGACGACCAAAGATTGCTTGTAGTGGAACGCTATTGATCGGTCCTCGTTCTGAGGTGTTTGGTTCCCAGGGATGACTGTGAGGGTGGGTGGCCAGCCAGTCCCATGTTCATAGCCGCGACAGACCAAGGCCCGATGTCATCATCATCATCATCTCACGCGTAACCCGACATGGATACGCCATGATAGCCTTGCAAACCTCGAACGGAAGCATCATATCAACCAAGTACCGCCTCTTGCACCGTTCGCAATTCTGTGTAGAACGCCGCGAGTACAATTAGATGCATGTGTGGTTGTTCCTTGGAGCCAACTAAAGCAACCTCTCTGAGCAAATTGGATTTTGGAATCTCATGGCAACCGAGACTTCAATCCGCCATGTCCTCGTCTTCATCGTCTTCGTCTTCCACTTCCTCCTCGGCATTCTCTTGATCTTCCGCGTCGTCGAGATCGTCCCAGTCCTCGAGCTCGTCACTGTCCCATTCTTCCTCGTCGTCGTCTTCGTCGTCAGCGCCTTCCCCCGCCTGCCCTGCGTTGGCCTTGGTGTTCTTTTTTAATTGCTTCTTGCGCTCAACGTTCTCCCTCTGCTCCTTTTTGCGTTGCTCTTTCTCTTTGCGCCTCTTGTCCCATTTCTCGTCGAGTTCTTTCTCCTCTTCTTTTGACTTGGTCACGAACTCGTTCCACATGACCCGGCCCTCACACACACCTTCCTCGACTTTGACGAGTCGCAGGCGCATGCGCGGACCTAGTTCTACGAGTTTGACCGCTCGCTTCTCAACATTCGACCGTCCTTCTGCGTCCTTTTGTTGCTTTTCCTGGTCCCCCTTTTGTTGTTTCTGTTGCTCGCGCTTACTCAGAACTCGCTGTGTCGTCGTCTGGGTCACCTCGACTTCGGCATCGGTATCGAGCTCAGTCTCACTTGCAGAAGTGTAGCCACCCGATGCCGGGTCGAGAATATAGTCGGCCACGTCTTCAAGCTTGCCCAGGTTCGGCAGCGCGCCCGTTTTCTTCTCCCTGTGTCTTTGCTCGCTAGGGTCGAATCGGCGCACCCTCTTGGAAATGCCTGTCCTGCGCGTGGTGATTGCGTAATGCCGTAGGCTGATGATGTATTTTCCGTCTGCCTGGGTCTCGCGGTTGAGCAGAAGAATTCTCTTTATAGAGTTCAAGGGCGTTGTTTGGGGGCTGATGGGTGGAAACATTGACTGGAAAATGGTGGTGGTCAAGGACTCAAGCTGCTTCTTGATGGGGTCTGCGTCCGCATCTCCAGCAGTCTGCGACACAAAATTGTTCATCACGAGGAGGGGCGCTGTGAGAAATTCTTTCCCTCCTCCTCTTGGATGTTTCTGAGCCTTTGCGATGTCCTTGCTCAAGGCATACCGTTCAGTGCGGAAGGTCAGCGTCGGGCCCCGGGGTGCAAGGGCAACTCTGAGATGAACATTTCCTGTCTTGGATCGCGAGAACAGGAAAAGATGTGTGACCCCCAGCGGGCCTGCCATCGCTGTGTAGTCTTTGAGCTTGTTGGCTCTCCGTTCCTAGTGCAAAGTCAGAGAATGCTCACCCGGCAATGATGCTCAACCTGTCACTGACCTTCAACCTGCTTGCTGTATCTGGTTCCATCACTGCTCGAAAGTCTCTCGCCAGTTGAGTGACACTGGGACCAATGTCGCCAGCGCCCATGCGAATGACCATGCTCTTCGGCGAGCGGTTACCCGGGCCGGGCTTGCCAGAAACATCCTCTTTGCGAGGCTGTGTCCTCTTCTTCTTCCTCGGTTTCGCCATTGTCACAGCGAAGGGAGTGTAGTGTTGAAATGCAGCGGTTGCGTCAACAAGGCTTCGTAGTGCAAACTGCGCTTGCGGAAAAAAGTACGGCGAGCCGAAGCCAATTTTTTTTCTGATGAGGCTTGATAGGCAGAGACGTCTAACTGGCACCCCAAATTCGGAGACGAGTGAGGGGAAACATGTTTTTCTTGGATCGCCTCGAGCTACGACTCCGAGGAGCCTGGCACCGAAGACGGCTCGATGCTGCCGTAGATACCTTATCTAAGTTAAGTGGCGTACCGAGTCATTCAGCGACCTGCCGTGGGTTTAGGGGAGCCTAAAGCGCCTAATAGTAAGTGGAAAATCCTGTATTTACCTAGGTGAGGCTCACTAACTAGGCTCACTAACCTAAGATAGGGCTACGGATTACCCAGTAGGTACGCACTGCCTAGGTAGGTACCAGTTAGAAGTACTCGAATTTGGGAGACCGTAGTCCCAGTATCAAAAGCAATGCAATAGCACCTTTTCTGAGCCGCCTACATATCTCCAGGGAAAACACTGCTTCTTCTCGACACAGGGTTGCCACAGGCATTTACCTGTGCCAAGTCAACATTGTGGCGCCCATGCCGCTCTTCGTCGGCTGAAGTAGCCGCACCAGGTGTCCCTGGCCAGCCATCCAACGGTCGCCGAGTCGCCGAGTCACAAGTGACCACTCCCAAGGAGACGGAGACGGAGACTCGCTGGGCTATTGAGGTAGAGCTGCTTTGCTTTTTCTAGGGTACAGCACATGTGGTAATTAGGCGGTGGTAGGCATGTGTTGTCAGAGGCAGACTGCGGTCCACGCGAGATGGTTGGCGCTTCCAGTGGCCATTTCGGCTCCCCTGCAGAAGCCACAAGGCGGCCTTGAGCTCAATTAGGCTCTCTTGCTAGTCCTTAGGCGCTCTTATCCCTGTCTCGCCGTGTCTGCGGACTGCGAGGTCTCACCAACCAGTCGCATCCCCAGCGTCGGCTTCCTGCAACTCGATAAACTCGTCACATAACGGATCCCATGTCTTTCGTCCGAGCGCTCGTGTGCTCCAACATTGCCATTCACTAATCCCCATGTCGGATTTATTAATACGCCCTCTCTCGGCTCAACCCCAAGCAAGAGGGATCCCTCCTCCAGCAACACCATAATGCCGTTCCCAGAGCCTCTGGTACCAATTGATACTTCTACAATGCCTCGCGAGCCAGATCTGGAGTATGCAGTCGACCAGGGCACCGCATTCCCCGACATTGCAACCCAAGAGGCTCAAAATGTCGCAGCCGCCGCACGATCAACACGAACAGCGACCAAGCACACTTCTAGAGCGTGTACCTCCTGCCGAAAACGAAGACGCAAGGTACGTTTGTCGGTTCTTCTCCCAGATTGCCTGTCCTACTAGCTTGTTACTTGTTACCAAACGCTGATACTTGATGTCTCGGACAGTGTGACGGTGATCAGGGCGGCGGGAGATGTTCCGAATGCGTCAAACACAATTTTGAATGTGTGCTCGACGCAAACACCGATCTCAGACGTAAGTTGCATCGTGAAAAGGCGCGGAAGGACCAGCAACTTCTTCACCAGGTACTGGCCACGTTGCGGGACCGCTCGGATGGAAGAGCCGAGACTTTGCTTCACCTGATCAGCACAGACGCCCCCTTGGCGGCGTTGCAAGCACATCTTGCGCAGGCCGATCCCGAAGAAACAGTCGCCTTTGGCTGGGAAGCACAACCAGATACGCAGCAGCCTCAAAGCAGCAGCATTCAACCAGCATTAGCGCGATCGACGTCGTTGAGAGCATTGCTCAATCCTCTGACTCCGCAACAAGGACGAATCCGCGAGCGTGGCCAGCAGCGCGGATACTCGCTCGGGGAGCAGAACATAGCATTTATATCCAATCCTACAGACATAGTTAATCCTTCAGAACAGCAACCGCGGTTTCCCTCCTCTGGAGACAACTATGTCGAGCCTGGAGCTGTCCGCTCCTTTGGAAATCTCCCCATGTCAAGCGCCATTCGGAGCAATGGCTGGGCGCCTCATGTGCAGCAACAACAGCTTAACCTCTTCCATAAACCGCAGTATTCTTGCGCTCCATTGTTGTTAGACGACCCTGGGGTGGAGGATCCATTGTCAATATCTGCCCACGCTTTCATCGATGATGCCCGCTCTCTGATCGCTCAAGGTGTACCAGCCCGAACCATTCTTAGTATGGACGGACTGCAAACCGAGCTCTTTTTCCGCGACCGACAGCCCGGAGATGGACAGACTGTTTCTACCTGGGTGTGTGAGTTCACCAAAGCATGGAGAGGCATGCTCCCCAATGACTGCTTGTACACTACCCTCTATATGGTGGCATGCTTCATGCGGTGGATGGTCATGCCATGTAAAGAGACATGGCTTATGATGCCCGAACTCATGAGACCCCTCCTGGATCAGATGGTCGTACCACACCACAAACTATTTGTTGATCTCTGCCATATCCCGCAGCTTCGAAAGTCCTTTTTAACTTATAACCGAGATTTTACCCATGTACTGAGGCCTGATACTTTCAACCCCCACTGGAGTTTCGGCGACGACAAATGCGTCGAACCCATCGGCGGCACCAGGCTGGAACACAGAAGTCGACTCACAGATGAATTCATATCACACATCAGCAAGCCGCAAAATTGGACTCTACACAGCTCTGTTCTAGCACATTTTCCGGATCTGAGCGACCAGATTGGATTTCACGATGGCTACTGAGCGACTTGCATCTATTGCACGGGAAGTCGACGTCGCGCATCAGACAATCTTGGCCTGAATACGTCGAACACCCATTGCTAAGACAGAAGCCCGCGACTTTTGTGCCTCGTCTCAACGTTGGCCTCGCCATGAGTGATTCAGCTACTGCTCTTCATGCAATGTCATTCCAGTTACCGCGACGGGTATGTCTTACAACCTTCTCTCCTCATCACGAGCGGGACTTGTGCTTTCGAAAGAGACGGACCAGTAACATCACCGTTAATTTATATGTATTCATATGCCATTACGATGAGAGATGTTTCGTTGGCAGTCTGTTGCGCCCAAGCCGTCCTCAGAGCGAAATGAGACATGCAGTGAACTAGGAGGCCAAGGAGAGCGCGACGGGCCTACAACCCTCCCAATGCCACTCAACGCTGATGCTCTTGCAACGAACGCGCATAAGCCAGGATATTGATGGTATCCACGCGAATGCTGGATGAAGGTCACGACACCTGGTCAAGCTGGCGGTGTTACATTGCGTAAAATCACACAAGGCAGATTGGGGAGAAGACCAATACTAGCGACATGCCACGGTTTACAGATGCGGAACTAACAAAAGGAAAGAGGACGAACGGCGCTGATTTTGAGTTCTACAATAATGCGAAGTGTTCTAGATAGGCTTTTACCTGGAGTCGAGGAATCACTGTAGGTCTATTATTCCAAATACCCAGGCGCCCCCGTTAGTCCAAAGTCTACTTCCAAGCCTTCTATCATTTGAGGCAAAATTCTGCGCGGATTGGCCCCCAAACAACCCCAGTCTAGACCTCACCGGCCTTACCAAACTCTTTTGAGCACGGGCTCTCCAGGCTATCGAATGGCTGATGCCCGTAGACGGTACGCGTGGCAGTACAACAAAGACCATATGCACGTACAGTGTGGCTTCGCACAGATTGTGCCCCTGATATTGTCGTGATCTTGTGAACCTTTGACTGCAGCCTTGCAGCAACCTCCATACTTAAGTCGGCACCCACTCGTGGGCCGTTACATCATGGCCACGAGAGCTTCTACCATCAACACAGACGTCACAAGCACGATGATTCTGCTCGCCATTCTCAATCTGCTTCTTGCAGTGGTCGGCACCGCTGCACTACCTCAAGGGGCCAGCTTAGTCGCAAGGAGCACATGCTCCCCGCGTCCCAAAGACCTTTGGCAGCCCGTGGTTGGAGTATCGTGGAATTACCAGTTGCTCAAGCCAATTTCTTTACTTCAAACCGTCGACGCAAAGCCCAAGTTGTGGGCAATTGACTTGTTCGACAACAATGCCACCACCATCACCGTCATGCAGGGCAAAGGCCACCGAATCATCTGTTACTTTTCCGCAGGCAGCTATGAGAATTGGCGACCAGATGCAGCCAGCTTCAAGCCTTCCGATTTGGGCAATGATCTCGACGGCTGGCCTGGTGAAAAATGGCTCAACCTGAGCTCGCCAAACGTCCGGAAAATAATGAAGGCTCGTCTGGACCTCGCGGTTCGCAAGGGTTGTGATGGAGTCGATCCCGACAATGTCGACGGCTACGACAACGATAATGGACTAGATCTGACGGAGGCAGATTCAGTCGACTATGTCATGTTTCTTGCTAACGAGGCACATGGGCGCAACCTTTCGATTGGACTCAAGAACGCCGGTGCCATCATTGACGGCGTCATCGATTGTATGGAATGGAGCGTCAATGAGCAGTGCGTCGCCTACGACGAGTGCGACACCTATCAACCCTTCATACAACACCACAAACCAGTCTTCCATGTCGAGTACCCGAAGGGAACGGAGACCAGTAACAACAAGCCGGTCTCGGCTGCGACGAAGAAAAAGTATTGTCAAGCGGAGGACGAAGCTGGCTTTTCAACCATTCTCAAGAATATCAATCTGGACACTTGGATCGAGACATGTTGATGGTGTGCAGAAAGAGATGACTGTGAGCTAATGGACATGTACATATTCTGCTTCATTTGCACTGCAGCTTCAGACTTTACTGATCCAGTGGCTGTGGGCGGAGGAAACCCTAAGCTTCCGCTCAGAAACACAAATCTCGAGCGTCGTGCCCTCGAACCACTGCAACGGCGAGTACATTGAAGGCCACATTTTAGGTTCAGGTCACCTACTACTGGGATAGGCCTAGTTAAGGGGCCTGGTGCAAAGTGGCTGAGGCGTGGGTACAACACAACGCTAAAAAGCCATCACAGCCTCAAGCTGAGCGCTGAGGCCTACGACTTCGAAGCGGCCTTGACTTTAATCGAGTGACTCATCGGAATTCGTTCCTTCGCGTGTCAGTCGTCATTCTGTAGACATGGTTTGACATATCTATATCGAGCCATTTCTGGCTGGTTCCTTCTCGCTTGGCCATTTGGTTCTACCCCCGACCCTTTCAACTGCTGTACTCTCGCTCGACTTCGACTACTTGCCACTAATGGATCCTGACTATGCGGACCAGTACCGTGACTTACGATCTCGACGACACGCTCGCAATCGCCATGCCAAACACGCCTCAAAATACTATGGCTATCGCGGAGTGCACCCCAGTTGGGTCGGCCAACCCCACTACTCATTCATGCTTCATCCCAGTACGAGGCGTTCCCTGCCAGGAGAGTATTCTTCGTTCTATCAAGCCTCAGCTCCTCTGGTATCGATGCCTCAGCATATGAAGATCTCGACCTGGACCAAACGCGACATGTGGCTCGACCGAGATACCGATATTTGGCCATTGGACCGACAACATCACAGGGGCAAGAAGATTCGAGAGAAGCGACATACCAAGTGGACACTGGAGACACTGGGAAGGAGAATGAAGGCGCAGTCCAAGACCATGAACGGTACGATTGCCGAAGGCAGGGCGGAGGTAGCGATGTTGTGCCACGACCAGGGATGGAATCGAGGCCACGAACACCCTGACTCCGACCCGTCAAATAGTGACAGTGAAGTAGACGACAACGGATCCATGGTTCAGGATATTGCCGACGAAGATCGCGAACAAGCAGACCACGATGGTTCAGGGGACGAAGAAGGATTTGAGTTCGTGTCAGCCGATGACTTTGACGTGCAGTCACTGTCCTCCATGGGGGAATTTGATCTTTGACCTCATCCCACGATGGGCCATCCCTGGAAATAACTTGAGTCACACCTCGACCGGATCAGCATTGGCCCTACCCGCTCTCCGTCCACGAAGACACTAAAGGTCGAAACGTGACCTATCGAATGTGCATTAAGTCGAAGTCTAGGGCACTGGCCAGGAACGAGTCGTTACACACCACACGCGTCTATCCTACGTCAAGCTTCCCAAGCCTTTTTCGCCTTCGGGATCGGAATGAAGATCGACGGTCGGTCTGTTAGCGGCACCTCGTTTTGCACGAATCGGTTGGGCGATACTGAGTCTAATAGAAGATATCCGGATCTGTACACCGTCTTCGCAGAGAATCGGAGAGTGACTTGTTTCTGTCGGTCTTGGGCTTGAGGGTAACCCTTGTGGCATGGCATATTACTTATGATGTCTGACACCGCCGGCCACGGCTAACTAGAGTTGTGTCAACAAGCAGTACAGAATCTGGGGACTCCGGACGTTAGGAGAAAGCCGTTTACTATGTACGTGATAGTATTGACATCTGCAGCTGGCGTGGTGAAACAGTTCAATACTCCATCGATTCCAAAACCCATGGCGGATGCGGTTTTTGATTGGGATCGCTGACACCGTTACTCCAAGGGGCATAGAAAGCTCCCAAACACCGGGTCCTGGCGCCAACTCGTCACCTACCGCAATTTCGCCTCGATCCGGAAAATATCCTATCGCCGTTTGTGGTCTAGTCGATGTCAGTATCCGGAGTATCAACAAGCCCTCCAGCTCCTTAGGCATTCCAGGCATCTGCAAGGCGCCGATGCCTCCCAGGCCATGAGAAACCGCCTTGTACTACCCAAATTGGTGTCGATCCCTACCGACGGGACGCGGCCGGCGTAATAATGCATACTACGACGGGAGGTTGACGTCGAAAATGCTCTTGGGCGCCTTAGTACTTGTACCACAACCACCAGAACTCTACGCCCCTGGGTTACGACACAACTTCTCTCTCTTTCTCTCTCTCTCGCGGACACTCTTTCACAGAATGATATTTACGTGAGGCAGTACCCACGTTTCCAAGGGAATCAGTGCACCCTCTCAAAGAAGCCTGCCGTTCGTTCTTTTTTCCATTTCAATATGGGTCGTCCGTCGTTCAGATCGTCCTTACTGTTGGTGTTGTCGCTGGGGGGTAGTGAGGTCGCGTCTGTCGCTATTCAGAGAGCACCGAGACTGCAGGAACGCGCCCCGAATGGATATTTGTTACCGCAAAACGATTCCCATGCGTTGTTGAGGTCAACAGACATTCTGACAAAACAAGCCGGCTACTTATATGGTCCTCCTGTTGCTGGTGGGCCATACTTTCCATCAGGAGTCTTGGGCGTGGCAAAGGCTGCGGCTGATCAGGTTGAGATTCAGCTTGACGAAGCACCGATCCTTGCCGCTACTGCGGTTGATGCCGCCGACAGTACCTTGTTTGCTGCACAGTACAACGGTTTGCAGACCCTGGACGACTACACCCTGCTGTACGATGGGCACTGGAAAAGCTTCTTGCCACATGGGCCGGCCCCGGGCATTCTATCCAACTATACTCAGGACTTGCTGTTTTCCATGGAGCGACTTTCCCTCAGTCCGTACCAGGTCAAGAGACTCAATCCTGCATCCGATACGTTGCAGTTCACCATTGACGATGCCATCGCCATGAACCTTACGGGTATGACGCTCGAGCAACTCTTCAGCAAAGGTCGCCTCTTCTACGCAGACTTCCGTGATCAGAAGGAGCTGACGCCGACTTCTCGCTTCTCGGCGGCCTGCGACGCCTTCTTTTACATTGACCAGAAATCAGGCGATTTCTTGCCGTTGGCCATTCGCACCAACGTAGGCTCGAACCTCATCTACACCCCGGCCGACTTGGCCGACGACTGGCTCCTCGCCAAGATCATGTACAACGTCAACGACTTTTGGTACGCGCAATGGAACCATCTCGCCAGCACCCATGAGGTCGTTCAGATTGCTTATCTTGCCGCCATTCGCACGCTGAGCGACCAACACCCAGTCCTTGCTCTGTTGAACCGAATCATGTACGAGGTGTACGCCATCCAACCGCTCGCCGCCACCCTGCTGTTTCTTCCTGGCGCCGTCGTCGACCAGGTCTTCGCTTACACAGGGACCTCGGCGCAAGACTACACGACGAACCTTTACAAGAATGGCGGCAGTGGTCGGTTCCAGGCCAACTACTTCATGACCGACCTCGAGAGACGTGGTCTGGTCAATTCGGATTTTGGCCCGCCCTTGAAGAACTTTCCTTTCTACGAAGACGCCTCGACCATCTACGACGCCACCCACACCTTCATGACCTCTTTCGTGGGGTCGTACTACTCATCGGACTCGGACGTCACGGCCGACAAAGAGATGCAGGCGTGGGTGACCGAGGCCCAGGGCCCAGCTGAGGCCATTGACTTTCCCGAGATCAAGACAAAGGCAGGGTTGGTGGACGTTTTGACACACATGGTAAGCTGCAGCCTTGTTTCTCTCCTTTGTAGAAGAGGGGATTTTTGGGTCGTTCGGCCCTGTAGGTTAGATCATTTCCATTTGCTGACCCGGGGACACTCGTGTGTCTGTGTGTGTTTTCTAGGCCCATCTCGCCTCGACCTCCCACCACACCATCAACACCAACGAATTGATCTCGGTCAGTTCGACGCTCCCCTTCCACCCTCCATCACTGTACCAGCCGCCACCGACCACAAAGGGGGCGTCGAACCTGGCCCAGTACCTCCCCCCGCTCGTCAAGGTCGAGGCGCAGTTCGGGTTCGCGGCCCTCTTTGCCCGGCCGTTCTTCGTCGGCTCCAACCGCACGCTGATGAACATGTTCAACGACCCGCCGATGCTGGCGCGCATGAACCCGACCACGCAGCAGGCCGCGTCGACCTTCTTCAACAGCATGCAGGCGTTCAGCGGACAGGTATCGTCTCGACGTTTCGACGCCGAGGGCTTGTCTCAGGGGATGCCGTTCTTGTGGCAGGCCTTGGATCCGAATGTGGCTCCTTACTCCATTACTTCTTGAGAGCAGAACACATAGATGTGCCTGCATGCATGGGGGTGTTTCTTTTTCGGTTTGGCATTCTACATTTACAAAACTTTTGCATTTACAGAACAAGGGGGAGGGGGGTGGGAGTGTGTGTGTTTATGTGACGGTTGGTGATTGTTGAACGGTCATGTACGGGGCACGTTCCATGTATGGTCACCTATGCCTTGTGGCCTTGTCGTCTCGTATCATGTCATGTCATGCCACGACATGAGGATTTTAATTCTTCTTTTAAAACACAGATGTAAATGACACGGTGGTGTGTAGCGCATTGTGAAGGTACCTAGATAGGTAGGTAGGTAGGTAAGTGCCTCTGCGGGCAGTGTCTGGCGTTCTTCATGATTGTGATCTTGGTATTCTCTCAATGTAGGAAATGTAATGCAGGTACTGTAAGCATCGTTCGAATGCTGCCAGTGATTTACTACGAGGTCGCCACCACACGGCGTCGACTTTATTTGGGCAAGTCATCGTCATCGTCATCGTCATCTTTGATCCAAGTTGCGGTACCCGAGTGAGGTGATCCACTCTCTCTCTCTTCATCCTTCATCCTGGTCCATATTGTCTCGTGCCCTCTTGTCACCGCCGGTCCTCTTGTGGCGCAGCGTCGCCCCCTTCTTGCCTCTGTTCTCGTGCAACTCCTTCATTTCCATCGCGGCGGCTCTCTGGGCGTCGCCGACCCTCTCCGCGAGCACCATGACCTCCTCCTTGACCGTGGGGTACTCTTTCAGTTTCTGGCCCAGGGCCTTCTCGATGCGCATCCACAGCTCGACGTCGTACTGCGTGACGAACGACACGGCCTTGCCGCTCCTGCCCGCCCGGGCCGTCCGTCCCACCCGGTGGATGTACGTCTTGCTGTCGTGCGGCAGGTCGAAGTTGACCACGAGGTCGACGGACGGAATGTCCAGCCCGCGGGCGGCGACGTCGGACGCGACCAGCAGGTTCCTCGACCTGGCGCGGAACTTGTTCAGCGCGGCCAGCCGGGCGTGTTGCGACAGCTGGCCGTGGATCGGGATGGCCGAAAAGCCCAGCGTCTTCAGCAGGATCGAGATGCGCTGCGCCTCGTTGACCGTCCTCGTGAAGATGATGCCCGTCTGGCCCGCGAGCTCGTTCAGGACGTGCACGAGGTACAGGTCCTTGTGCTTGTGCGGGATGAACATGTACGACTGGATCAGCGTCGACACCGTCTGGTGCAGGTCCTGCGAGACGGACACCCGGAGCGGGTTGGTGAGCGACGCCCGCTGCAGGGACTCGACGCGGCTCGACATGGTCGCCGAGAAGAGATACGTCCTCCGGCCTTCCTTGGGGATGATCTTCAGGATCTTGTCGAGGATCGGCCCGAAGTCGAGGTCGAGGAGGCGGTCGGCTTCGTCCATGACCAGGTACCTCAGGTGGCGAAGGGAGAACCCCTTTGTGTTCTGGAGGTGGTCCAGCAGACGGCCAGGCGTGGCCACCACGACGTGCGGGTTCTTCCCCAGTCCGATCGCCTGCGAGACCATGTCCATCCCCCCCACCAGCACCACGCACCGGACCGAAATGAGCGACCCCAGCGCCTCCACGGCCTCTGAGATCTGGTACGCCAGTTCTCTCGTCGGTGCCAGAATCAACGAGTGCAGGTGTTGCGGCTTGTCCATCAGCGACTGCAGGATCGGCAGCACAAACGCCGCCGTCTTTCCGCTCCCCGTCTCTGCGAGTCCGATGAGATCTCGCCCTTGGAGCGCTACAGGGATGGCCTCGGCTTGGATCGGTGTAGGTGCTTTGTACCCCAGCGACTCGCAGGCTTCGCACAGCGGGTCAATGATTCCCAACTCTTTGAACGTGGCAGCGTGTCTATCTGCCGGCCGGTCTTCTGTGGTGTCTGGATCGCTCGCGGTGCTAGTAGAGGACGTTTCGGACGCCGTTGCTAACTCCTCTCGCTGCTTTTCAGTGGCCCGGAGGGTCGTGTCATCGTGGCTGATCTTTCTTTTCTTGAGGGGCGGCATCTTTATCGTCTGTGGGATGTTCGTGGGTGTATTATCTGAGAGAGAGAGAGGGAGAGAGAAATGGAGAGAAAGAAACGGAGGGAAAGTTCGCATTGTGCTAGGGTGACTGGGGGGAAATAATTTTTTGTGACAAAGGATAAAAGGCCCTTATCGCACGTGACAGGATTTTCAGCCTCGCCTGAGGCAACGAGGCTGAGCGAGTCCTCTCGACAATCCGGAGAAATCTATGATACAAAGTACAGTACCCCGTACTCTTCTACCACTCCTTCTTCGCTCCGCATTTCTGCCCGTAGAATGGCTCGGGTGACTAAGTTAGGTACTTGGTGGACATGTCACTGTCTCCTATTGGCCGAGCTTTGAAGAGAGTACGGAGTATAGTTTTTGATGCTTGAAAGACGATGCTCGAACCCTTCGGTCGGTCCCCAGACCCCCTTACCCTTCGATCAGTCTAGAAGGGCTACTCGAAACGCTCGGGACCATGTGAAGCATCAAGCAACGACCCCATTGGAACATTTTGCATCCAGGAGCCTATCATGGGTTCACACGAAAGACCTCGCCCAAGACATCTCATGAAGCTGGGGTGAAGACCTCAGGAGAACGTGAAACAGATAACAAGACTTCGAGGTGGATTGAATGATCAATAGACATCAATATTGGAAAGTTACTTCATTCTGTCAAACATCATATGATCCCATCATTATCACCTTTTACCAGATTGCAAAAGCCTCCTGTTCACCGCGAGCCTGTGTACGAGTACTCGCAACATATCCCACACAAACAGGCCCATAAAGCAGCGCAGCGCAGGTCCTTTCTATGCGGAACCGCGGGACGCGACGTGCTCGACTTCAGCGCCGCCTCTCTTCTCATCTGTAGCATGCATGACGGTAGCTTCCAGACCCATCTCTGTGGCCAAGGCAAGACCCTTGTGGGTAGCAGCACCACCGGCCAGGATGGCATCGTCTCCGTCGAAGTGCTTGGCGATTTCCTCCAGAGGGGTGTTTCTCGTCTCGACGTAGAAGAAGTAGACCACGGCGAGCTCCACGGCGAGCCAGACGCAGTAGACAATGTAGTACTTCCAGCCGATGTTGCCGAGGGCGATGGGGTTGACGTACTGGTTGAAGAAGAGGGCGGCGTCGACCATGAGGAACATGACCGTCATGCCCTTGGCGCGGAGGTTGTACGGGAGGATCTCAACCGTGTATCCGACCAACATGCCGGACCAGGCCCAGTTGTAGAAGAAGTAGTAGATGTAGATGAAGCCGACCACGGCGTTGGCGGCGGCCTTGGCGCCGGTGATGGCGAACCGGGCCGAGCAGATGGTCCAGCAGATGAACGTGATGAGCATGCCGGTGGTGGAGAAGATGAAGAGCTTACGACGGCCGATCTTGTCGACGTAGAAGCATGACAGCACGGCGATGAACAGGTTGAAGATCTGGAGGACACCGTTGATCAAGTTCTGCGTCAAGGTGTCGGTGTAGCCAATCTGGTCGAGGACCTTGGTGATGTAGTACGAGACAAGGCCGTTGCCGGACCACTGGGAGAACAGACCGGCACTCAGAAGAATGATGAGCCGGCGTCGGTTACCCTTGGTCTTGATGAGCTCGATCCAGCCATTGGATTCGAGTTCCTTCTCGAGTCTGATGGTGTCGCGGATCTCGACGAATTCGACCTGGACCATTTCGTCGTGGATGTTGCCGTTGGCATGGACGTTTCCGAGAATGGCAAGACCTTTCTCCTCCTTGCCGTGGGCAATGTACCATCTGGGGGACTCCGGGACGAACCAGATAAAGCAGACCTGGATCAGACTGGGCGCGGCTTGCACGATGGTGGGGACACGCCACGCCCAGTTGTTGTTGATATGATCGGTGCCGTAGGTAAGCCAGGCGGCAACGATGGAACCGGCGTACCAGGTCGTGTTGTAGATTGTGGTGAAGATGGCACGGTGTTGGGGGTGGACCAGCTCGGTAATGAGCAAGGGGGACGCTCCGTGAGCAATGGCAACTCCGAAACCGATCAAGAACCGAGCACCCAGGAACATATCATAGTTGGAGCCGATCGACTGCAGGACGACGCCCACCAGCATGATGATACACCCCACGAGGATACCCATGCGGCGGCCAAGGATATCGGCCGCGTAGGGGACAAACGGAATGGCGGAAATGGAGCCAGCGGCCATGATAGCATTCAATATACCTAGTCTACCCTTGGAAGGGTTGCCGAAATGGTCTTTCCAGGGCTGCAGGGTCTGGAGACCGTTCATCATGGAGCCATCGTAACTGCAAACAGGATCAGAATCGAGCCGTTGTTGTTTCGAGGCCGAGAATGGGTTTGTGCTTTCGACTTACCCGTTTGTGGCGCTGGTCAAGACCACGAACATGAGAATGATGTAGGTCCTTCGCAGAGCTGGATCTCTGTACCAGGTCACCGCCGGGAATTTGCGACCGGCGACCTCGAAGTAGTCTTTCCCCATGGTTACTTGGTGGTTGATCCAAGGATACTTGGGATGTTGATCCTAGGCCAGAAGGGTTATGGCTGATAAAGCTCAATGAAAGGAGAAGACCCAAGAGCAGAAAAGAAGTATGACGAGCAATTATATACAACGTAGCAGTGTCCATCACGCTTTTCACCACCCCGGCACTTCATCTGGAGAGCCCGCATGTGGTATCTGGTGTTAGCTGATCTAAACGTCCATGTCGCGAGCCTGTAATGGTGTGGGCGGGGCCAATAGGGCCATTACTTTGCCTGACTGTGCATTTAGCCAGAGACAAAATGGCCTAGACTTGAGGCGACATCCGCGGTGAGAGGCCTGGGTAAAAGTCGGCCCCGCCAATTGAACTGACTGTTCCTCCGTTCGTCGCGGAGCTTGACCTTAGCTTGGGTTGCTATCAACATGGGTGTGGGCGTTCGAAAGACCACTTGGACAGGTCCTGGCCCGGAACTGGGCATGGCTTGGTTTTTGCCTCATCTGAGGATTAATCGTTGAGGTGATCCCATGGTCCAAAGAGATGGTACTGGTCTTGTTCATTGCGAGGTCGCCTTCGCTGAGAATGGTCGTCCTTGTGTTAACACTCCGTCGAGTCTAGCTAGGTACGACGAGTGGTGACGGCTGAAGAAAGAGTCCACCGCAAAATGCGTGCCAGCTGATCCGGAGGTGTGGAGGCCGCGAAGGAGAAAATGTGGGCAGATGGTGCTGCCCACGGGCGAGAGTCGAGAGACCACAATATGCTGGGATCCTGGACCGGGGACGGTGTGGATCCCTCAGACGGTCAGACCCAGACGACAAAGGGATTGCCATGGCAGAATATCGGCAGTCCTCGTACGGAGGACATGATATTCATGCGGCTAGTGTCCTCCTATTATCCTATTAACCGGAATGTCCTTTTTTCGCGAAGCATACAGTATGTCTCCTGTTCCATTCGATCGACGTACTGGGGCATTTTACCCCTGGTCAAACAATACCATCTGACACAAAGCTTCGGTGGCTCTTTCAACATCAAGCAGTCAGGCATCGCTTTGGCCTACACCTCCGTTCGGGTCGTTTGCGCCAGCACGCCACTCCCTCAGCCGCCACCTAATAGCCATCGGTCGAGCGGCTGTACGGAGTACGGCACAAAGCTTCACTGTAATGACTATTTGATCGTATGAAGCGAGGCTGTCAGATTGGAGCCTTGAATATCAAAAGGGATATCGATGCTCCACCTCCACATTTCGCCTCCCCATGGGTCTCTTTGCCCAGGTCTAAACCCGGTTCTTCGCCTCTACCCAAGTGTCTCTAGAAATCTACCGGCCACGTGCCTGTGTTGCGTGCTATACCAGACGCGGAAGGTCCATATGTTAATCTCATCTCTTTTACAGCATGAATCTCAGTCGTCTGGGTCCCGGTTGTTATCCCAAATTCGACCTGCCTCGTCACCACATTTTGGTCGACGCCCTAGGCAGGTATATGTTGGATGAAGACGAAATGCAATTTTGAATCCTGGTATGGACGAGGATTGATTTTGCCGGTAAGGAATATATGAGAAGCTCTTCTGCAATGAAATCGAGTCTGTAGTGTGCCGCAAATCGCATGCGTTCTATTCATTCCCCCTTGTGTCTGAGCCTCATTCTCGAACATGCACTCGTATAGCCTTCTTTCAGCCGCTTTCGTGACCCTCACGAGCCTTTCAAGTGCAACCCCCGTGCACCCACGGGGTCATCCTCCTCCGCCACCCGCTCCCCAGAAATCTTCATGGTTCCCAGGACCCCCATCCGCGCCTGGAAAGCCGGGACCAACAGTATCGACGTGGACAACGCAGCCTGCTTTCACGACTCTCACAGCACCAGGGTCAAGCTCAACAGCTCCTGCATCACCATCATGCTCAGGACATTTCGAGCCGCTGGCACCACCTTACCTCAATGACCTGGCTCGCTCTGCCGGAAAGTTATGGTTTGGGAGTGCCACAGACCAACCAGTGAGTTTAGCAAGGACAGTTCCTGCGATCACCAGGACTGACGTGATGACTAGGGGACGGGGGAAGACACCAACATTCTGTACCAGGAAATCCTGAATGACACCGACATCTTCGGCCAAATCACTCCGGCAAATTACATGAAATTCTTCGCCACCGAGCCAGAGCAAGGTGTGTTCAACTTCACAGGTGGTCAGATTGCAGTCGACATCGCCCAGGACCATGGTAAATACCTGCGATGCCATAACCTGGTCTGGAACTCGCAGCTCAGTGACTTTGTCGTGAACGGCACCTGGACCAAAGAAACCCTAACGGTTGTCATGAAAAACCACATTCAAACATTGATCACTCACTGGCAAGATGCCTGCTATTCCTGGGACGTGGTAAACGAAGCTCTGGCAGCCAACGGTAGCTTCTCCGAGAGTATCTGGGTAAGTACCAAAGAGTGCCCCCTTCTTGATGCTTTTTTGCTGTTTCATTTTGTTCAAAGGCGGACAGTCTGACGCCGTGTTGGCCCAACAGTACGACGTGATCGGTCCGGAGTACTTCTTCCTCGCATTCCAGTTTGCCCAGGAAGCCGTTGAGGCCACAGGGAAGGACATCAAGCTGTTCTATAACGACTACGGCATCGAGGATACAGGAAACAAGACCCAGGCGACGTACGCACTGATCAAAGAGGTTCAAGCTCGCGGCATCAAGATCGATGGAGTCGGCCTTGAATCCCACTTCGAGGTAGGCGGCACGCCGAGCCTCGAGGAGCAAATCGCTGCTAAGCAGGGATATGTGGCGCTGGGGTTGGAGGTGGCCATCACAGAGCTAGACGTCCGCTTCGTCGAGGCCAACGCGACCAACGCCACCGCGTTCGCGCTGCAAGCCCAGAACTACTATGACAGCGTGGCCAGCTGCGTCCAGGTCGACGGTTGTATCGGCATCACCGTCTGGGACTTTGATGACCAGTACTCCTGGATCCCTGGCACCTTCCCAGGCCAGGGCGCCGCAGATCTGTACAATGCAGATTTTACCCGGAAGCCTGCCTACTACGCGGTTGGAGAGGCCCTGCAGGGGGTCCCGTGCTCTGTCTGCTCCGCTTAAGTTGTGTCTGGAGATGGCCTCGAATGCTCTCAGGTGATTGATCGACTTGCATGCAAGCATGTCATGGGTCCTAGCACAAGAGATTGTCAAGCACCTTCGAAAGAGGGGTAGCTCGTAGGACGATAGGTCTCTCTCCCGTTCGATCTGGACTCTGGTTATAGCTACATTTAATGAAGCCTTTTCTGTCTCTCTTCTGTCCAGTATCAAAAGACCTTTCCCTGCTTCCAGCCCTTCACACATGGCGCGTGTTGTTGTGAAGCTGCTAAGTTCTCGTGACGTCCCAAAGAGCATTGGAGAGTGAATTTCTTGATTAAGAAACCTTGTCTGCTGATGATGAATGGGTTGTATGTTTCCCACCATCATGAGACTCCACAAACTACGAAGTCGTGTGGGTATTTGAGTCAGTGAATACTTTGTGAAGCTGCCGGTGTTCACCCGAGACGAAGGCACTGCCGTCGTTGCAGCTCATATGATCCGTTCTCTTTAGTCCATACACCACGTAAAGCCACAATGCTTAGAGGGAGTTCCTCACGGACCACAGTGCAGCTCGCGGGCAAGTCGACGGTCACTCCCAGCAGTGTGGTGATTTATCGGGTATGTCTGTCCTTTCTGAGCAGAGGAGACTTTACAGGGTAAGACTCAAGAGCATCGCAAGGGTCACAAAGTTTACACGTTGTCTGGCTGAGGACTCAGACTTTCTTCGTCCTGCTGTGGGTTGCCCTATGTGTCGAAAAAGGCGGACTCTGTTTAGAAGAGGCTGAAAGCCTCAAGCTGCCCTCATCTTACCAAGGGCCCCCGTCTTTGATTGAGGACCCAAGAAGCGATGGGGGCCAACAGTCAATTCAGCCGGAGAACCGAGGCTATTGGGCCTCGTACATACTGTTTTAGACTTTCTACCCCTTATTCAGCATCATCTGGACTATCGCATGATAGAGAACGAACGCCATGCAAGGAAATCGATAGATTCCGCGTCGCTACTTGCAGACGGCATGTCACGACGGCATTCAAAGGAACGGGACTGTAGCGTCCCTTAGACAATTGTGCTTTTTGGAGGCCCAAAGTATCCCTCCCTGATGCCCCCAGAGTTGAGTACAACTCTGGCACAGTGAGTCCTGGCTTTAGTAGCCAAAGACTCGGAGTATGTGCTCCAGATCACCAAGATCATGAGTTGCTGTATCGACCATAGAAGCATTGGCAATCATACCTCCCCACGTGTCAGTAAATGTCCAGAGATGAGCAAGTAGTTTCGGCTGAACGACCTGTGGAGCAGTGTCACGAATGATGACGGCGGACTTCATTGACGGGTCTGTCTCCATTGCAGTCCCAGCGTAGAGAGTTGGCTTAATGGCAAGTGACTGGGCAATTTGACACATTCGAAGAGACATGCTCTGGCTCAATCGATCCTGTACGGTCAGACTGTACGAAGCTATGGAACGATGAGGGCACTGAAGTTCTGTTAACATGTCTGCTGGTTTGTGACATACTGAAGCTGCCGTACGGGTAGGTATTATTGAAGTATTGTCCGCTAGGTATTGTGGTGGTAAAGACTTGCGGACACTGTAGAACCGTCCGGTGCCTGGCCCAGTCGACTGACACTGTTAGTCGCATATCAGTATTGTCGAGATTGGCTTGGAAAGAGCCAATTGACGACGTGACAACACAGTAAAGTTCACTAGAAACTTTGGACTTCAGAGCTTCTGCCACCCGAAGAATACTTCCATCCATTGCGAGGGTTCATACTGTCAAACAGAACAGAGGGCTATCCCGTTCTCACCAGGAGCATATCAAGTATTGATGCAATTTTTGAGAGCGGGCTGTTCGTTGTTCAGCGAGGAGCCACGATACTTGACCAAAGGAGAAAGCTGGAACTTAGTGTGGTTCGGCGCATAGACTGATGAATCAGGCATGGCAGCAACATCGGCTCACAAGCATCACGGCGACACGCCCATCTGCTCTGAAAAGTCGCAGATCCCATATATGGTTCCTGTTATTGTTATGACCTTCTCTAAGGACAAAGAAGAAGAGACGGAGTATCTAGAAGACAAATAAAGCAGACGTGCTTTCCGATCGTGGCAACTCTCCCGAGATCAATACGGCGAAGCTCGAGTTGAACGGGCCACACTATCACTCACTCAACGTTGTGGGCAAAATCATGGACGGCTCTTCGTACCTCGAGACACTCGTCGCCGCTCACAGGTACTGTCGGCAAGGGAGAGCCATCTGCTAGAAGCGAGGCATCTGGCTGGTCAAACGCGACTAATGGCTGCTGCGTCATGATTTCCTAGCAGAAGGACAACAAGTTACAAACAAATCAAGGATATTCAAAGGGTCATCTTCGGATGCCTGAAAATTGCATCGCACATTCACCTGCAATTTGCAAGAAACCACATTGAAGTTTTGCCACATACCAAAAAGCACCAAACCAGGACTGAACTCGACTTCTCAATGCATTCCTACGACGTGGGAATCAAGATGCCTCCCAGGGAGAGTTTTACTGTACAGTATGAATATCACTTTCATCCACGCAGAGTGGGCAATGAGTGTGCTGATCCCGAGTATGTTGTTCTTCGAGAGTCAAACTTTCACGCTAGGAAAACGCCAGTGTAGCCAACATTGTAACGGACAAGTCGACAAATTTAGCCGCGTCAGATGGTTTGTCGTCGAATGTACTCCGTACACACAGAATGAATGTGGAGACGAATCTGGAGAACACAAAGTGACCAAGTGGACATGTTTGGCCTGATTGTATAGATCAGTTCTGTTTACGGGAAATGAACTAATCTCTGGATTTGACAGCGAGCTCTCTGCCCATAGCGGTGAATTTAGCCTAAAGCATACAGCACGCCCCTCAAGTCGAACATCCAAGCACAGTTAAGGGACCTCGTACAGTTCTACCGGGATTTGATGTCCTGCTCTTTCAGTCAAGCACATTACGGGTCGACATTGACCAGCACATTTGGCCTCGACATGAGTCTGAATAGCCTGTAATGTGTCGGGCAGGTCGATGTTTGATACCCTGTTCCATGGTGACGTGAGCTCTCCTCTTCTCAGCCTGATAACGACGCTTGCATTTCCCTCCGCATTTTCCTGCCGACAGACAAGGTTGGCGAAGAGCCGCGGAGAAGGTCCTTCCAATCCCGGTATGGCAACTTAATTCGTGTCCTGGCCATAGAGGCGGATCTTGTTGCCAGACGCACGACAGAGAATCGATGATGGAAAGTCACTACGGATGGATGGAACTGAACCTGTGGGCGAAATACCGAGACGATATGATTGGGGTCGCCATGGTAATAGTAAGGACATTGTCTCTTCTCAGTGAAAGTTACTGCGGTTCTATCCCTTCCTCTTCCAGTTTCTGTTTGAATGCAGTCGGCTTCGAACAAACATGGCATCCCTCAGACGAATTGCACTGCCGCTGGTCCTGCTCGCCGTGGCTGCATGCCCTCATCCTCATGACGTCGAAGCAAGAGCTGGCGTGGCCGTGTCCAACTCACAGAGCTCGTTGACGTTCGTGTACCAAAACAATCTGAACGCTTCCGACGATGTCAATCATATCGGAGCTATCTTGCTCGACCCTACGACTGCGAGCTCGGCATCAGCAGCCTGTGGTGCTTTGAACGAAGCCTTGTTGACACAAGCGTCTATCCAAAACTATAGCTCCGACTTTGTCTCTGCGTTGTCGTATCTGGCTTTCGCGGGGAGAGTCGCGCCAAATCAAGCTTACCATATAGCAGGAAAGAACTTGCAAGTTTCTCAAAATTCGCAACTGTCGTTCCAGCCTACAGCGCAGGGCGATTCCGTCCTACCCGTGTTGTGTACACAAAGTAGTGGGGCCAGCGAACCACCTAACTCGACTGCGAGCAGACCCAACGAGATCAGCATTGCGGCAGCTGGAAACACTTACATTGGATACCGAAACCAGAAATCGTTTCGGTTCCTGGGTATCAGATACGCTAATCCACCCCAACGATTCCAGCACTCACAGAGGTATACGGTAACAGGAAAGGTTGTAAATGCTACTGCTTATGGGTCCCAATGCCTTCAATTGGGCGGAGGGAGTGAAGACTGTCTCTTCTTGAACATACAGACTCCATACCTTCCCAAGGCTGGCTCGACTAAAGGTCTACGTCCCGTCCTATTTTGGATTCACGGAGGCGGCTTTACTGGAGGCACTGGTGCAGACCCCCTGAGTGACGGTGGCAACCTTGCATCTAGAGAGGATATCGTTGTCGTCACTTTCAATTATCGACTCAGTACCCTAGGCTTTCTTGCCATTCCAGACACAGACATCAAAGGCAACTTTGGTATAGGCGACCAGATTGTGGCGCTCGAGTGGACGGTTCAGAACATTGCCAAATTCGGAGGCGATCCCAAGCAAATCACAATCATAGGCGAGTCTGCCGGTGCTGGCTCTGTTCGAACACTCCTTGGGAGTCCACTCGCCATCGGTATGTTTCAAGGAGCAGTTGCCATGTCCAACCTGGGCGGTGGGGTTGATCTCGGCCTGGAGGGGAACTATGGCACCACATACTCGTCTTACTACACGGTCAATGAGTCCTATACGGTTGCAGGCCCCCAGATCTTCAATGGGTCCAACTGTACCCAACCGTCATTGGAAGGCAAAATCGCATGCCTCAAGCAGGTTAATGCCACCGACATTGTCTCTCTGGACACCGTCGCTCGGTACGTCGTCCAGGATGGAACGATTGTCAACACCCCCGAACTTGACGTTGTCAATCGCAATGGCAGCGCGGCGAATGTGCCCATTATATTTGGCATCGCAGCAAATGACGGCGCATCGTTCTCGAACTTGTCGCCCACACCAATCACGAACGAGACTGCAGGTTTAATGTATGGGCTCGGTATCAACGAATTGTATGCCCGAGCGATCATCAAGTCTGGCCTGTTCCCGTACTATGACACTGGCAATGTGACCTTTGACTCGTTCAATGTCACACAGCGGGTGGCGACAGACAACACGTTCCGCTGTATCGACCAAGCCACCGTCTGGGCTGGAGCGAAGACTGGCGCGTTTCCTGCCGCATACTACTACCAATTCGAGCGGACGATCAATGGATATAATCCCGAAAACGTGTCGGGTGCGCCAGCTACTCCTGGCTATCCCAACGGGAACCCAAACTTGCCTTATTTCAAGCTCCACGGGGCAGACATGGCCTGGCTATTTGGCAACTTCTACGACCCTTTGCGAGACGCAAACGATCTCTACTCTGTCCAACTCGTTAGTGGATACTTTGCTGAGTTCGTCAAGAGTGGGCAGCCGAACCCCCCAGTTGATTACCTCAGGGCGAGGGCCTACACGAAGGCTTTGCAAGGCGTCCAGCAGTCGGGACCGTGGAAGAAGGTCAGCAGTGCCGCAGGCCCAATCAAGCATTTCAACTATCCGTCATACGATGGGACCTTTGTGGATTTGCCACAATGTGCTTGGTTGAACTATAGCATCAGCTATTACCTCGACCAGTGATGGACCACTCCTTGGGATCCAATGTTGAACGGGGAGCTGGGCACGCAGATGGATATTTGTCCGCAGGATGCCTATGCAGACGAGTAGCTATGGCCTGGGACCGTACCAGCGAACCTCGTAATAGCAAGAGCAAGGGCTATCATATATCTTCGAGACTAGCTTAGGTTCCATAGGTCGCCCAATCATCAGGATTGCACAATGTTGCGCCGTCAACCACGTGAAACCCAGAGTCTTTGGGGACGCCTATTTTCAGAACGATAGTATTTCCTCGCATGCTCCGTAGTCCTCACATGGCTCCCCAAGGAAAGGATGATGATACCGGCTAAAACAGACTGCACTCACAAGTAGCATCCAGGACCACCAATGCGTAGATGATATTTAGCCGAATTCTTACTCGACTTGGACTACAATACCGTGGTATGCGAGACGTTGGATTACCCACTGTGGTATTGTAGGTATATGGTAGCCTGTGGTAGATCCGGGTCCTGCTCTCTACCAGGTAAATAATGGCTGACATTGATAGGAAATAGCCTGAACGTGTCTGGCGCTACTTACACTCTATCATCCCTAACATCACTTCTCAAGCCGGTCTTTAAGGAGCCTGAGATGGGACAGTATAACATCAAGGATTCGCCTTGACATTAGGATTTCAGGCCGACACGATGAGATTCGCTCTGCATTTCGAGACTACAAGTCACTTATCAGAAGTCGGACCACCAGGCGAGCCGTCCACGCTCCCAACGAGTCCTCGAACCAGGGACATGAGATTTGCGTGTGGATCAAAGAGTCCGTATACTCGAGATCATTCACTACAGCCGAATGCCGGTGGTTCGAGAACCTGACATCCAAACGCCCTTAGCGAGACAACCTACCACTACTACTTTGCTTGCCGACTGGACCATGACACGTGGGACTATGGTACGGAGTCCATGCCGGCAGAACAAGAGTTGTATGTCGGGAAAGACTCTGTCCCTGTTATCGATCGATACTCCGAGCTACCAAGGTGCAAAACGAGGTGAACCACGATCTATCTTTGAGAGTCTATGCCATGCACCGATGCTCTGGGTTGTGAGGACACTTTGTTGGGGCACGGGTCTCTGAATCCAGCAGAGTACTCACCACTCGGTTCTGCTATCGGTGGCTAAGCTGATTCATCACGATGACATTCCGCTGAGTGATCACAAGAGCCGCGAACTATTGCTCTAAACTGTGGATGTCCCCTTCGACGAAATTTTGCAACCTAAAGGCAGGAGTAGAGAGCCCAGCGGCTCGGAAAAGGAGGACATACAAGCACATCAGGGTGACACTGGGAGGTCGAATCAGGTTCAAGGAATAGCATGGAGATTGTGGTATAACTGTGTTGGAACGAACAACTTGTCTTGTACGCAGACACGTTGCTCGGACAAAGAACGCCATCACCGAGGGTACCTCTGTCTCGACAGCCGCCGGTGAAGCCCAACAATGCCGACCTGGGCTAACATTCAATCACGAACTCCGGTAGCAATGGGTATATGCAGCAACCAAGCGAATCGGAAGAGCGCTTCAATGTTGGGAAATAGGAAGGTCGCAAATGTTGCAGGGAAGCGCAGTCAAGGATGCCACACCAAGCTCGACAAAGAAGATTCGCACCATCGGCAAAGATCATCGGATGAAACATGCTGCACATTCAGCCAGGCGCGGTACAGTCACTCGGTATATGTGTAGTCATCATGATGGAAAAGGAACACAGTGAACAAGGGAAGAAGGTCGCAGATTGGCCGGATCCTTGAGAGTGTGAAGCTCCATCAAGCGCTCAAGCGATGATTCTGGTGACCACTGACCAGCTTTCGGGACTCGACGAGAGTATGGCCACGGGTAATAAACCTAGTATGGCTAGACCCTACCTACCTATGTACCTAGTAGGTACAGTACTGAAGTTTCTTTTCATCTCCACAGACAGCTCAAACCTCCGCTTGGGTTATGCACATGGTCTGGGCATATCAAGGAACGAACCAAGACGGTGTGTTTGGATCAGACTGTCGATCTTCGAACACACAGAGAAGAGGAAAGGGGCAGTCAAGCAGGAAGACAAATGGAGAAGAGGTGGGTTGATGGTGGAAGAGAGATTGCCATGCCAAAATTTCAAGGGCTTACTATTTCCTTCGTGTCGGTTACCCAGGCCAGTGAGGAAATGGCCAGGCCTCGGTGTTGCCTACAGGCTATGGGCTACAGGCTACAGGCTACAGGCTACAGGCTACAGGCTACAGGCTACAGG